>NW_020954556.1:13311053-13367871 GCF_900497805.2 Vombatus ursinus
AAGAAAGAAAGAAAGAAAGAAAGAAAGAAAGAAAGAAAGAAAGAAAGGAAGGAAGGAAGGAAGGAAGGAAGGAAGAAAGGAAGGAAGGAAGGAAGGAAGGAAGGAAGGAAGGAAGGAAAGAAGGAAGGAAGGAAGGAAGGAAGAAAGGAAGGAAGATGAAAGAAGCAAAGAAAGAGAAAGAAAGAAAAAGAAAAAATGAAGGAAGAAAGAAAAGAAGAAAGAAAGGAAGAAAGAAAAGAAAAGGGACTGAGTAAAAATTTAAACTCATATTTTTTGACTCCAAGTTCAATGCTCTTTCCATTCTAATGAACTACCTCAACTGGACATCAAATAATAGGAAAAAACATTTTAAAATCTACACCAGGACTTCATACTTATTATGAAATTCTTAATTTCTCAATTCACATATTTTTATTTACTTTAACTCAATTAAAATCTTCTATCTTATTCATTTCCTCTATAACTACCTTTACTACTGGTCTACATTTAGTCTACACTAATGGTCTACATTACTACTACTACACTACTACTACTATTACTATTACTACATTTTACCAATGCAATGCTTAATAAATGGTGGGGGCAGAAGAAATTCTATTTCAAACAAAAAATATAAAGTTCAAGGATCACCAAAAGATAACTTCATAAGATTGCTTGTTTTCTCTTAATGTTTCAACAATATGAATTGGCAAATACTGAGACTGAGTGAGATAAATGTTAACATTTTTTTCATTTATCTATGAAAGCAAAGCACCAGTATCATACATGACCTGCCTCATTTATTTTTTTTTTTGCATGAAGTATTCATCTGACATGGTGAATCCATGAGTTCCATGATGTTATAAGGCTTCTTGGCCAATAGGACATAAATAAATTCTATAATATTCTCTGTGATTGTGTATATTCAGCTTTACTGGTTTATGTGGTGTACTAAAATGAATAGTGGATTCAGAGTCAGAAGATGTAGGTTTGAATCTTGAATTTGTAATTTGCAAACTGCATGAACTTTCTAATGTAATGAAAATATCTAGTTTTCAGAAGTAAATTGTTTCAAATGCCAGAGAGATATGGAGATCTAGCATGGATAGTGATCACCTGTGATGCCTTGGACAAGTCACTGGATCTCTGTAGGTTTCACTTTCTTGATGTATCAGATGAGGAGATTGGAATAGGTGCAGTCTACTCCCTTTTGCAGCTCTAAATTTATAATATGGTATGAATCTGTATAAAATTAGACATGTCATAGACTTACATAATGTTAGAGCTGAAACAGAATTTAGAGATATCTAGTCCAAACTGCCACATCACAGAAAATCAAACTGATGCCCAGAGAAAAGGTTTTCCTGTGGACACATTGACAGTAAGCAGCAGAGTCAGGGCTTGCAGTTGGGTCTTCTGACCCCCAAGTACAGTATTCATTCTTCTCTAACACATTTACTGCAAAGTTTTAGAAACATTTATAATCATTTTTAGACAGGATTTTTTGGGGGGGCCAGATTACTCTATTTTTCAATTAGCAAACATTTGTTTTCTCTATATATAAGGGGATATGTGTGTATGTTTGTATAAACACGTATACACATGTGTGTTTATGTCTATTTATTGAGAGAGAAAGAGAGTGGAGGGAAAAGACGGGGGGAGAGAGAGGGGGAGAGAGAGAGAGAGAGAGAGAGAGAGAGAGAGAGAGAGAAACTCTTTAACAAATATGCATTGTCGAGCAAAACAAATCCCTGCATTGTTCATGTCCAAAAATGTATGTCTCATTCAAAATCTTGAGCAGTCAATTCCTTTGACAAATATACCAAGATCCTTGAAGTGCTTTGGTAAAAATATTGAAAATATAAAATCATTAAGTTGGTTGATAAAAATGACCTGTTATTTTAGTGACAACTGATCCATTTTTCCTCATTTCACTCCACTCCACACATACATGTTAGATGTGTAGCATTAATCAGGTAGCATTATGCACTGTCCCTAGGATGATTTTCTCCCCATGTAATGTAAGGATTCCAGTGATTGTTTATATATTCATTCATAATTGTTTACATATTCATTACAATTAATTGCATAGCTGAATGCATCAGCCAGTACCTTTAAAATTAAATAAATTTTTAAAAATCTGTTAATGGTGAAAGAACACCACCATGGACAACAACACATGTCTTTAGGAACTAAAATGTCAAGTATTTCTATAGAAATATTTCTTGAAATTTTTTTACCCCACTAAAAAGTTTCTTCTAAGAGATCTAAAGCACCTATAATAGCCCTACACAAAAGAGAATAAAAATAAATAAAGGTCCACATTTATCTTTAAGGTACTGTTATCATTCTTTGGAGTTGTATATCTGTTGAGGAAAACAGCTTATCTTAAAACTCTAGAAAGATTAAGGCAGAGAAGGGAAACTATAAAAGCCTACCTAAGCATGAAGGTTATGGACAGGGAAAATGCATTCCTTCCTCAAATTCCAAAACACTAGGATTAGGGGGTAGCCTTTGAAGCTTGAAAAAAGTAGTTTTAGGACAAGTAAAAGTCAGATTACTTTAATGCAATGTGTAGTGAGCTTTGGTAAATCATTACTCAAGAGGTATTTGCAGCCCTAAGAGATTGAAAATAAAAATAGATTTTAAAGTAGTTTAGATAAATTAATGTATGATAAAATCATAATGAGCTTTCAAGAAAATCTAGAGATATATTTGTAGTATATCTTCAAGTTTTACTTGAGGAAAAGTATGACCTTTCATTTTTGTTCATAGGTTCCATTGTCACAGACCAAACACTAAGTGTCTGTGAAATTTCTTGCATTTTTATGAGAAGAACTGGTTGCAGAGGAAAATGAGAAGACAGAAATATCTGGACAATTTTGTGTAGATACATTCTCCCATAGATGCAGTGTAGTACAATGGAAAGAGCAGAGGATTTTGTAGTCAGAGGACATGGTTTTGAATACTGATTCTGCCATTTGCTGCCTGTGTCAGCTTGAGCAAGCCACCTTAAGTCTCTAGATCAGCTTCTAAATGAGCACTTTGAGCTAGATGGATAACAATGTTCATTCCAAATATAAATCTATGTTCTTCAGGCCTCCATGTCTCTAAAAGAAATATTTTCTCCATATTTACCTTCCTGTTTGCCATTGATTAACCACCCCTTTCCTTCCTGGGACCAGTTCTGTATCACTAATATAGAATAGGGATAAGAAATAAGAAGGAAAGCATATTGAATTGGAACAATTTTACTTTTCCATCCTTGAAACAAGCCAGTATGCTTATTTTCACAATTAAAATAAAGGCTGAAATAACAAGCAAATGCCAATAAATTCTATCATATTTTCTTTGAAACTATTCTTTTTAACCAATAAATATTAGCCAAAGTCAAGTGCTTTGGGGCAACAGATTTATAGATCTTCTTGCCCTTAGAATTTTTTGCTTGCTTACTTGTCTACTGGAGAGCTGTTAAATATATGCAATATGCCTCAGTCAAGCTGGGGGGAATTACATAGATTTTCTGGGGAAGAGCCTGGAGTCTCCTAGGCATGAAGTGTCAAATGTATGGAAGACTCTTTCAATTTGCTCATTAAAATCCTCCTTTATTTTCCAACTACTTATCTGTAAGAAGAAAAGATTTTCTTATATAAAATAATATAATAGGTTGAATACAGAAGCAGAGATGAGAATACAGATAACTTCTGTTAAGTTAGACATTAAAGAGATATGTAAATTAAGTAAAACAAGGTCATTCTTCTCAATAAAATGTTTGTTTTTGGAAAATATTGTTATTTTTCCTAAATGGCCTTAATTACATTAACATTAAATGACTTTAGTATTGTTATTTTAATAAATTATTTTTAAATTATCAATTTTAATTTCTGATACAGTTATCAATAGATAAAATCCATATACTCAAAGGTTTTTAGTGTCCTCAATTATTTTTGAAAGTGTAAAGGGGTCCTGAGACTAAAGTTTCAGAATGGCTGTCTTATAGTATTTGGGATTTGCCAAATACTTTGATCTTAAGTGTTTATTTTTTTCCTTCATCACACAATTAGTACATTTTAGAGGTAGGATTGTCTGACTCTAAGGTCAGTCCTCTAGCCACTATACTTTGCTACTTTATGTCCTATGTCTTCTCAATGTCCAGGCCACATCTGGTCTTATTTACATGATGAATACTCTTCTGAAATAAAGATATACTAGATATGAAATACCAGCTCCTGGTAAGCTTTTCTATTGAATATGAAAGGAATATCTGATGTTTATCTCTAATTCTCATCCCCCCCAACTGCCACTACACTCCAATTCCTTATACATAAGGTTATACCAAATATCAACCCCAAAACATCAATGTCATCCAAAGGGAACTCATCTCACTAAAGAATAGTATCCCAAGGCCAATGTTCAGAAATATCATTTACCAATGGAAGTTACAAATGCAGGATGAGAAAGAGATGGCAAATCAACTATGAATGTGAAAACTACCTGAAAATATCAATAGAAAACAACGGAAAAAATCAAAGTTGCACGAGATCCAGCATGATGGCTGAGTGAGCAGTCATAACTAAGGCCAACTCATCTTTATTGCCACAAATGTGTGAAATAAAGTGAAAAGAAAGAAACAAAAACAAGGGAATTACAGGGGAAATCACATAGCACAAAACCAAAAAGAATGAATTAGCAGTATGTAAGGTAGAAAAATTTAAAAAAAAATCCAATACTATGAATAAATAATTTCAAGTAAAAGGATGGTGTCTCCAAAACTTAAGGACAATGTGGGGGGGGGGGAGGATCTAAAAGGGGGAAAAAAACTAACATAAGGACTCTTTCAGAATAGTTAAGAAATTGAATTTAAAATACTAAGAATACATATATACACACATATATGTGTGTATATATGTACATATAGAGAGAAAAAGAAGAGAAGAAAAGAAAAAGAAAGAAAAAGAGAGAAATAAAATCATGTAAAAGTAATAGAAGATGAAGATGACTCAATAGCATGAAATGAATGAAAATAGAAGAATTTTTGATGAATAGAAACCAGATGCAAGTCAAAAATGGGGAGATTGAAAAATAAATAATAAAATTCAAGTTTAAAAACATTGAAATATAAAGACTATTTGAAAAATCTTGCAAATTAATGAAACAGAGCTACACAATAGACCTCAGTGAGACAACCTAAGAATTATAGATCTCTCAGAAAAAAAAACCTGAGAAATGAGTATTTTTGATACCATGTTTAAAAAAAACATTCAAGCAAACTGCCAATAAATACTTTAAATGGAGAAATTATAGGTTAATAGGAGCCATAGGATGCTGTCAGGGAAGAAGTCTGGATTTTACTTACCTAAAAAATACTTGTCTGATCCTAGAACATAAGTGACAAAGAGAAAATTCTACTAGTATTCAAGAAGAAACTGTTCTCATACAATAAAACAGCAATTTGAAATTTCAGAATATGAGAAATGAAAGATATTATTCATGTTTATAATAAGAAACAGGAGTTAAACCTCACCCCAGGTTGCCTCGCTATTAAATCTGAATGTTCTATAATAAAATGTATATTTTGTATAATAAAAAATTTCTTGACCTTTATATAAAAGAAGCCATTTCTTGGCGTTTATTTTGACATGTAAACCTTAACAAGATAAACAAACGTTAAAGCAAGAAATGAACAAGAGATTACTAATGTTTCCATTCAATCAGAAATAGAAAAGTTCATATTTACTTGAATTATGATTTTATAAGAATGAATGACACTGAGAAAATAATGGCTATAAATTGAGGTGCAAAACCCATAGTTAGAAAACAGACAGAAGAAGATAACCTTGAGGAGGAAGGGTATAGGAATGCAAAGAGAATTATTATACCTTTATCTTGGGTTCCAAATACAAAGAGGATAATGAAGATTTGGTAGAGGAAGGGTGATTCCTAAACTATCCTATCCCATTTTAAAACTAAGATAAAGCTGGCTATGTTTAGAAATTTCATATATATGCATATATATATATATATGTGTGTATGTATATTGTATGTATGTATATGTGTATATATGCGTGTGTGTATATATATACATACACATATACATACATATACATATGCATACAAACACATATATTTGTAAAAGTAGACTTCAGGTACGAGTGTTTTCTGTGGATGTTGTGAGGCAGAAATTTATATCTCTATATGTCTACAATGCCTGAAACTGTATTGAAATTAGCAATAGAAACAATACTATACTAGAAGCTAAACATGAAAAGCAAATTATATAGCAGAGGGCAACTAGGTGGCACAGTGGATAAAAAGTCAGGCCTAGAGTTAGTAAGACCTGAGTTCAAATCCGGCCAAAGGCACTTACTAACTATGTGACGCTGATTAAGTCACTTGATCCAGTTTGTCTTAGTTTCCTCATCTATAAAATGAGCTGGAGAAGAAAATGGTAAACCACTCCAGTATCTGTGCCAAGAAAACTCCAAATGGGCTATGAAGGGTCAGACACTACAGAACAACAAGAGGGTAAACAAACAGCAATCATGGCATTGATTTGAAGGGGATTGAATTCACCTTAAAAGAACAAGTGAAGAACAGATTGGGAGAACACAACCAAATCATATTTACCTATAGGTGATCCACAAAAAACATAGGTAAAATAGTTTTAAGATGAAATGTTGGAATAAAATATATCATCCTTCAATTATATCTTTTATAAAAAACTAGGAGTTTCTTTTAAGATTATGAATTAATCAGAAATCATAACAGATAAGATATAGATACACAGGGAGTCTATAGAATGCATAAATGATGAAAGTATCCATCTCAGTAATGGCAACAACCAAGCACTTAGAAGAGAAAGCTTAGAAATACAAAAAACAAAACCCAAGCAGTAATGAATTGAGGTTCCTCCCAAAATTCATGGAGCTAACAGAAAGATAAATAAGAAATCCTAGACTTAAAATGGGTTGTCAAAAATCTTTTTTTTAATGGAAATATGGAGCGAATTGAAAAAAATGTCTTAGGAAGTATATTGATAGGGATTCATGCATTATACTTTTAGAAAAACTGATTGTGTTCTTGGCCAAAGGGAATTATAAGGTAAATGTAAAAAAGGCAAAAATCTTAAGAAATCTCTTATAGAGCACAATACAATAAAGTTATAATCTATAAAGGAAATACGACAAGAAAATGTAGACCTAAATGGAAAATAGAATGTAATCTCCTAAATAATGAGTGAATCAAAGACCAAATCATAGAAACATTAAAATTTATATTAAAGCTAATGACTAGAGAGATACAATATGCCAACATTTATAGGGGATAACTAAATCAGTGTTTAGAGGCAAATTTATATCCCTCCATACTTACATAATCAAAAAGAAAAGAGAGAAGCCTAATGAAATGAGCATTCATTTTTAGCAAGTTATAAAATCAACAAAATAAATTCCAAAACAAGTGAAGTAAATGAAAATTTGAAAATTATAGGAGAAATAAACTGAAGTATATCTTTCATTCAACTAATTAACAAAAACCAATAAAATGTACAACATCTCATTTAATTTAAAAAATAAGGAGAGGAAAATAAAATTAACTAAATCTCAAATAAAAGAAAAGCAAAACAAATAGAGGGGAAATAAATAAAACTATCCAAAATATTATACTGCTATGTTTCAATAATAATGAAGTTATAGATGAATTAAATAAATATCTAAACGCAAAGCTCAAATAATATTCAAATTTTTGAAAGAGAAGTAATTAACCTAAATGACCTAATTTTAGAAAGAAAATTAAGTAAGTAATAAATGACTTTCTATGGAGTGAGGATGAAAACCACAATTCCAGTATCCCATAGTTGCTCAGGTTAATTCTATCAATTATCAAAAAAAAAATAAATCCCAAGCTATATCATTTTCAAAAGTAGATAAATATGAAATTCAACCAAATTTCATCTTTGACATAAATGGTGTCTGGATACCCAAACCAGAGACGGGTAAGTTAAAGAAAGAGACCTAGAGACTACAACCAATATATGACCAATTTTGACTTATATCAGGCAGGATGTTTTTACATTAGGGAAATAAATAGCATAATAAATCACATTGAAAACAACATAAAATAATATTATTATATCAATAGAAAAACTTTGTAATAGCAAATTTTTGGAAATAACATATGTTCAATAATGAGAGAATGGCTAAACAAATTATGGTTATGAATCTAGTGAAATATTGTGGCATAAGAAAAACAAATATAAAGAAATCTAATACAGAAAGAGAGAAGAAAGCAGAAATAAAATGGCAAATCATCTATTGACTGTAACTATGAAAATGAAGGCAACATTAAATGGTGAAAACTTCATCTTAAATACAACCTAACATGAAACCTACATTTTTAAAGTACAAAGTTTCATTTCCTTTTAATAAATAATATAACTACAAAATTGTCTAGTTGTATGGATAATTAATGACTCACAATCACTCTTTTGTGTTGTTTCGCTTAATTGTCAAATTGTTTCAGTATTATGCCTTTTTTCTCTTTGTTTATGTCTGCCTGTTAAAAAACAAAATTTGTCAGTGAGTCATCAATATGCTTTTATAAGCAAAAAAAATGGAGCAGGCTATATTTATATAATCCTAATGATAAGGCAAATTAAAATTATTATCACAGACAGCCTTTATATGGCAACTTGAGATTTGCAAAATTATTTATATTTACTAATTCCTTTGATCCTCAAAACAATACTGTGATATAAGTACTATTATTACAGATATTTTACAGATGAAGAAACTGATGCTTAGATTGGTTAAGCGACTTGGTCAGAGACACACAGTTGTTAAGTGTCTAAGACAGAATTCAAACTCAAATCTTGCTAAATCCAGTGCTCTACCCATTATACTACCCAGCTGCCTTAACAGTGAAATCATCAGCTTTCTACTTGTCTTTTTTTTCCCTTCTTTTTTTTAATTTGTTACAATGCCTTTATTTCTTGGTCAAAGTTTTCAGGAAGAAACTTAAGTTAGAATTCATGCTAAATACAACTATTGTGAAGGCTTCAGAAACTGTAATATGCAAGGATTGAACAAAGAAATTAGGGCTGTGGATCCTCAAGTAGAAAATACATAAAAGGGAGATGATCACCACTTTAAATATTTCAAAAGGGTAAGACTTTTGGTGTCATTTGTTTATCTTGTTTCTCCCCGAGTTAAGAGCTAGGACCAGGACTGACAGTTAAAAAAGGGTAGGTTAGCCTCATTGTATGGGAAAGAAAAATGAAACAAAACAAAACAAAAACAAAATAACAAACAAACAAGTGTCAGAGCTCTTCAAAAGAACTAGATTGCCTTGTGTGAAAAGCCTATTAATGGAGGCCTTTAAACAAAGGTTGAGCTACCATATCCCGTGGTTGCTGTAAAGGGAATTTCTGCTGCAGGTAATAGACTGTATTACACAAAATGTCCTTCAGTATCATAGATCTGAAGCTGGAAGAGAACTTAGAAGCTATGTAGTGAAGGCCCAGAGAGGTTAAGTAATTGACCAAGGTCATCCATAACAGTTGGTTGGTTGTTGTCCTTCATTCCCAAAGAGGACCAAAATGGCATCACTATGTTAGAGTCAAGCCCCAGTGAATCCAACTGTGGGTGCTCAGACCAATACAAGCTCATAATGCTCTACCACAGGTTGGGCACAAACAGTCCATGTGAACATTTGGGGTGGATTCTCTAAATCTGCACATCTTGAGTTTCTGTTGAGTTACTTCAAATAAGCACAGCACCTTCTCTGATGAGGGCACACCATGTTGGGAGGTTCTGTGCTAGTATCTCCCACGTCACACAGCCAATTCCAAAGTATTTAAGAGAGACCTAGAAAGTGTTCTCATATTGCTTTTTCTGACCACCACGTGAATCCTTGCCCTGTGTGAGTTGTCCATAAAATAGTCTTTAAACAAGCTTACTGCCACAGCAATAAGCCACAGAGGTAGGATCTGAACCTAGGTCCTCTAGCTGTAGAGCCAATGTTTTCTCCACTGTACCACAATCTCTTTAAGGTCTGCTTTTCTATAATTTTCTGAAATATCTTCAGAGTCTTCTTTGAGAGTAAAAGCCATTTATTCAGTAGAAATAGTATAAACCTACATTTTGACATTACCTGGCATTCCCACTTTATTTTTCTGTCTGTATGTTGTTCAGTCGTTTCATTCATGTCCGATTCTTCATGAACTCATTTGGAATTTTCTTGGCAAAGATACTGGAGTGGTTTATCATTTCCTTCTCCAGCTCATTTTACAGATGAGGAAACTGAGGCAAACAGGATTAAGAGACTTGTCCAGGGTCACACAACTAGGAAATGTCTGAGGCTGGATTTGAACTGACAAAGATGAGTCTTCCTGATTTCAAGCTCAGTGTAGTACAATGTGTATCTGTCCATCCGCATGCCCTCTCTTTAAGAAGGAAAAGGTGTGTCCAAGAGAGGTAAGGAAAGGACCAACCGGTGAATCTTTTATAGCAAGATTGTCATCACATCCCAAGAACGTACTTCTATTGTTAAGCAATTTCATTCAGCAAGTTTGACAAAGTAATTCAAAAGGACACCGCCCCCCCCAACACACACACACTAATCCTGAATCTCATATAAGGTATCCAGCCAAAGATGTATATCCTCCAATTCAACCAAAATCTGTTTTGTCAATGTAAGAGGAACAAATCATGGAAGATGTATTTCACCTTTAGCAGAGCAAAGTGATCATGAGAATCAACTCGTTCATCATCTTCCATCAGTGAGAAATTTAGTAAATAGCATCAGAATAGCAGTCGATAAATGTGCTTAAATAATACCCTAGCTTTTATTTGCTGTGCTTTTAATTTGGTAAATAAATGCCTTCCACTGGGCATGCACCCTAGAGTCCATGCGATGACGTAGATTAAGTGCTCTGTTAGCTCTGCAGAGCTGAATGCATCTCAGAGGTCTAGCTAACTCTAATGGCCCTGGAACATTCAGCCTAAATCTCCCTGCTGTTTAATTTCAAACATTAAAAAGGGGCATGTGGGGGTAACAAAACTGTGAAGTTAAAAATATAGCCCTTTTTATAGTTTTAAATCTGTTAACTGTACAAATAAGAAATGTGAATCTTCAAGCTAAAGAACACAGGCCTAATGATATCTTCATGAGATTCTCACAAAGTATTTTGCTAATTAAATCAGGTTGAGTCCAAAATGACTCCCTTAATGGCTTAACTAAAAAGGAATTTTTGACTGGAGTTGGAGGGACAATTTTATGCCACCTAGATCTTATGAGGAAATAAAACAGATAGGTTGAAAAGGCTATATAATCGTCATCATCATAATAAATAAAGATGATGATGACAATAACAATACAATATGTTTCTCTAACTCTTTATGGCTTAGGAAGTGATTTTACCATGCAACCCTGTGAAGTAAGAAACTTAGGGTACAGTTATTCTATTTCTATAGATAAGAAAACTGAGGCTCACAAAGGTTAAATGACTTGTCCAGAGTAACCTAACTAGTGTCGAAATAGGGATTTAAACCCCAGTTCTCCAGGCTCCAAATTTAGTGCTCATATAGACTTATGTTACTCAAGGTGAGACCATTTTTTTTCTTTTCAAGAGATCTGATAAGAAAAAGAACTGATCACAAACATGGCCATTGTCTGTTTGCTCTCTTCCCTAGCTCCTTTATTAAAACCAGATGTAAAGCATTTCTGATAAATTAATTGTAAAGAAATATAGAAAGCTACATAAACTGTTGCTTAATTGTTTTCTCAGGATCAGTTTAGGGACAGGGGCCAAAGAAGAGGATCTAGATGCTTGTGGGTGGTTTCCTGTCTCCCTGAGAGGAAAGAGGATGGAACTTTCCCAAAGGTTGGAGACTTTCACAATTTGGCCCTATCACCTTCTAACTGGGTGTCCTTGGATAAATTCTTTGGGCCTTAAAAAGTTCTTGCTCCAAATTATTAAAGCACTTGAGATTTCCGAACCCATGGGCTTGTTGCAGAGGCTTCATAAGCCAGAGGCTACACGGTATGTTGGGCAAATGGGGTGTTTTAACCTTGGGATTTTAGATGGTGTGTAAGTCTGCATTTACTCCATTTTGTGGCTGGATGAGCAAAGTCACCATGAAGAGAAGAGATTAGTACAGAAGTTCTTGCATTTAGCTAGAAGTTAGGTTGGAACCAAGACTGACAAGTTTTAACTTCCAACTGGCTCTTTGGGCATCTAGGTAAATTTGGCATGCCATGGATATTTGAATGAAAAACAAGGGAGCAAAGCAGAAAGAACAGTATCATTCCCCATCTTGCAACATCCTTAACTATAGTCCTTTTACAGACTTATTTTAAGTGTCTATTTTTCATCCCAACAATTACGTTTACCTTAATTACCTCCACAACACTGAATTATTTTTAAGGGTTTTGAGCCAATGTAAATTTCAAAAACACTTTGCATGTGTGAAGAAGTAACAATAATAGCAGCTACTGACAATCTAGTATTTTCAAGTATTTACAATACTTTACACATATTACCTTAATTGTGCTTCATCACAATCCCACAATTCAATGGGGCACCTATAAAAGGTATCATTAGTCCCATATGCTGTTGAGCAAATTGAGTATTAGAGAGACTAACTGACTCATTAAATAGTTAATTCTGCATGGAGTGCTTATATCACAGCAGTCTGACTGGCAAATGGTTATTGACAGGAAAGGAAAGTCTTCCATAGCATACGTCTTCTAACCCCTTGATCCCTAGTGAGCAGCACCCAAACACTCTAGATCCATAAGAAGTATATTGGCATCACAGACAATGTGAAAGAAAGGTGGCCTAAGAAAACTCTCAGACTAAGAACACATCCTGTTTCAAAATATAACAAGGCATAATGCTTAATGTATTTTTTACGATGTACTTTTTTAATAATAAATATTAAGTAGTGAATACAAGTGTTATTATTCCATTTTTATACACAAATCAACCAAGGCTCAGGGATGTTAAAAGTTTTGCCCATGGCTATGCAAGCTAGTAAAATGTGAAGCTGAGATTTAAACTCAATTCTTCTAATTCCATGTCAATAATTTATTACCCTGCACCAGCTTGGGCACTACCAAAATGTTCTCAGTGCTAAATTAACAGAAATAAGCAGTTCTGGTGCTTAAAAGGGGGCAGCTAAAGGGTGTAGTGGATAAAATTATGGGCCTGGAGTCAGGAAGACCTGAGTTGAAATCTTGCCTCACCCACACATTAGCTGTATGAACCTGGGCAAGTCACTAGACCCTGTTTCCCTCAGTTTCCTCATCTGTAAAATGAGCTGAAGAAGAACATGGCAAACTACTCCAGTATTTTTGCCAAAAAATCTCTACATGGGATTTATACACACTAAATAAGTGAAATTTACATACTGAATCAAATCAGAGATCTTTTGAAATTTTTTCCTTATCTTTCTTCTGTAGGATGCCTGTAAGAATTTAAAGTTTAAGGACACTGATTTCCTGTCCATCTTCCCCTCTTTAAGGAGGCTTTCTAACTCCTTACTATTCATCTCTTTGAGTATGGAGGAAAGAAAAGGCTTCTAACTTCCCCTCCTCCTCTGACACCTTAGTTTTCCCCAGAAAGTACCTCAACACTGCTCAAACCTGTAAATAATTCCGAAAGATATTTCACCCTGAACTCTGTAAAAATATAAGCAAATTGTAAGTCTGATGTGAATTGGGATCCTTATTTCCATGAAGCTATAGGAAGAGTATAAAAAAAAGAAATTCACAGAATGTTGGGGTTATGAGGAAATGAGATACTAACCAATCCTCCTTTTCAACCCCCTCAACACATATACATAGATACACACACACACACACACACACACACACACACACACACACACTCACACACAACCTTCACTCTTGGCCACAAGGAGAATTCATCTCAACACTACCAAACTGTGGATTTTGGCAGTTTTTCATTAGCAAAAATAAAAAAGGCGATAAGAAGAGCATTAATTTTAATGATAATAATATTGACTTGAATTTATAGAATTTATATTTATATAGTATTATATTTACAAAGTCATTGCATTTGCTTATTTGATTTGATCATTATGTCATCTCTATGAGGTAAGTAGTACAGTCATTATTATCCTCATTTTGAAAGTTAAAAAAAAACAACAAATAAACAAACAAAAAAAAACTGATGCCCAGAGAAATAAAATCACTTGCTCAATGTCACACAGCTGGTAACCATCAGAACTAGGATCCTAACAAAGAGGAAAACTATGAATAACTCTAAATGATGCAATTAAGCCCTGATTAGGGCAAATAATAAATCCCAGTGAATTGGTTGTATATATTTGAATTCACATTATTCAAAATTATAATTACGTAAAATATGTCAATTGGTTCTAGCTCAGTAGGAATACATAGTACAAATTCAAATAATATGACTACTTCAAAATTACTTGCACTAATTGAGACTTGATCCAAAAGTTATTTCCATTTAGTCCAGGAACTCTTGAAGTTGCAATATATGGCCAATAATCAACGATTATAAACCTTATTTCCTCAACTAGATTGTGTGCAGTGTACAGACTGTGTCCTGTTCTTCACCTATATACAAGAATGCGGTATTGGCCCAGAGACAGACTGGATACTCGTTGGCCTCATGATCGCTAAGGTAAGTGTGGAAGGGCATAGCAGCAGCAACAGCAACAGGGTGGTCATTTAGTGATGATGATTTTTTAAATTATAGCAATTCTGTGAAACCACATCTAATGTCAGAATGGGAGTTGAATATTTGTGTGGGGAGGGGAAAAATTGTGCTGATGAAATCATTGTTTCCAAAAGTACTAAAATAACACAATACTAGATACTATTTTTTTAATAAACCCTTGATTTGTTCATTAATATTACACATGCTATTTTGCTAGAAAGGTTTTATTATATTTATTTATTTTTATTATTTATATTATTATAATTTATTTTATTATTATATTGCCTTTAATCAGAAAACACTGTTAGAAGCATACAAACACACATTTAAAAATACAATCAAGTGCTGACCTTCTAATCCCTAATTTCATATTGATACAATTCAAAGGCTAATTATCTCTTAGGTCCTATCAGGTTGCAAAGGCTTCAAGAGTAAAGTCAGTAGCAAATTGTATTTTTGTCAATTGACCTGCCTAGCTAAATTCAGAGAGGCTTAGTGCCAGGCAGTTGGTCACCAGGTTATATGTCCTATCGTAGAAACTCATGAGGTTTGCTAAGGTATAGGGAGAATGATATTTGTGTGCATTCAGTTATTGTTCACACTGATAAATCTTGAAGCATAAGGAAAAAATTAACATGAGCACGAGTCTTAGAATCAGGAGATCTGGATTCAAGTCTTGGATCTAATAGTCGTTACTTGAATGATCCTGAGGAGGAAAAATCTCTGAGCCTCAATTTTCTCATCTATAAAATGAGGAAACACTTCTCTATATTCACAGTGCTATTCTAAGTAAAATATCTCTATTCAGTGCTATAAAAAGGTGTTAGTGTTAGCATGAGTGTCTATGAAAGTGAATTTACTATGCATTGCACTTAATAATTAAAGTAGCAAGAAGGAGGAGGAGGAAAAGGGGAATGATAAAGAGAAAGAAAAGAAGCACATGGAAGAGAAGGAGTTGTGGAGAAGGAGAAGGACAAAGAGGAGACTGAGACAGAGAAGATGGAAGGCACTTTAAGGCTACCAAAGCACTTTACATGTATTATCTCGTTTCATTCACATAACTCCCTGTAATTGTTTGTATTATTATTCCCATTTTACAGATAAGGACATTGAAGCTCAGAAAGGGTAAGTGACTTAATAAAGGCAACACAACTAGTCTCTGGGGCTGGATTCAAACCTGATTCTTTCTGAATTGAAGACCACTGCACCATCTAGCTATCAGTCAAGAACACAATAAACCTAATGCTTTGATGGTTGTTCGTAGTCACACAGACCCAAAACTTAGGCACCATCCTTGACTCCTTACTTTCTCACCCTTCTATGTCCAATCTGCCACCAACTCCTGCTGACCACCTTCAGAATATCTTTTTTTTTTTAACTTTTTCTCCTTTGATACTACCTCCATCCTGGTGCAAGCCCTCATCACCTCATGTCTGGACTATTACAATAGCCCTTTGGTTGGTCTCTCTGCCTCAAGTTTCTCCCTATTTCTGTCCATCCTTCACTCAGCTTTCAAATTAATTTTCCTAAGGTGCAGATCTGCCCATGTAACTACTAAACTCAATAACCTCCATTGTCTCCCTATCACCCCCAGGATCAAATGTAAAATCCTCTGTTTGGCCTTCAAAGACCTCAATAGCTTGGACCCCTCCTATCATTCCAGTCTTCTGACACCTTAACTCCTCTTGGGGTCTTCTGCCATCCAGTGACACTGGCCCATTTTCTCACAAGATGCTCTAGCTCCAGGCTCTGCTCTGGCTATCCTCCATGTCTAGAATTCTCTCCATCCTCATCTCTGGATTCCAATTACCTTCAAGTCCCAGCTAAAAGTCTTTCTTCTACATCAAGCCTTTCTTAATCCTTCATAATTCTAGCGTCTTTCTTTTGCTTATTGTCTCAATTCTCTTGTTTATGTCTTCTTTATGCATAGTGGTTTGCATGTTGACTCCTCTAATAGACTCTGAGCTCCTTGAGAGGAGAGACTTGTTATTTTCTTTTTTAAATCTCCAGTGCTTAGCACATTGCCCAGCACAGAGCAGCCACTTAATAAATACCTACAGGCTGACTGCCTAACTAAGTATTTACAAGAGTGAATGAAATCCCACTAATGAATTTGTGTCACCTTCTACATGCTGTGGATATAATACTCTTCTTCAGGTATCAACTCTGAATTCTAATTAGGCTGGAAACATTTGGTGATTCTTCCCTTCCATGATGGAGAAGTCATATTTGTATACAAATAGCCACAGAATCTTATGTTTCAAAGAGATCACATGGATAAATAGAAACAAATCCTCTCATTGAACAAATCTCCTTTACATCATCCCCACTGGTAGCCTTTCCACCTTTGCTTGAAGACATAAATTGATGTAGAACACACTCCCTAAAAAGTATCCTGTGCCATATTTAGACAGCTATAATTATAAGAAAGTTCTTTTGCATATCACTTCTAGAATCGTGGGATCTTCTATTTAAAGGAGGAAGATATCTTGGCGGCCCTAGAGTCCAATTTTTTTTTTATTTAGCAAATGAGGAATCTGAGACTGATTAAGTGATTTGAGCATGGTTACATAGTTTCTGAGGCAGGATTTGAATACTTCTTCCTGACTTTAAGTCAAAAACTACATCTACTGTGACATTCTAGACCTGAGGTTGAAGTTACCTTCCATTCAGAGCCAGAAGGGATCATGGAAATTGGTTCAACCCCCTCATTTTAAAAATGGAGGAACAGCTTCAGTAAACTGAAGTAATTTACCACAGATTACTCAGGTAGAAAATAACAGAACCAGGATTTACACATGCCCTATAACTCTCGAATAAATGCCCCTTCCACTGTACAACAATGCCTCTGAATGAGTATTAGTTATTCCTATTCTGCCATCTGCTCCTAAGTAAAATGATTCTAAGCTTTCTCCAAATATATAAAGACAATGACTATTCTCCCACTCAAGTCATCTCCCCTCCTGGCTAAAAGGGAGTGAATGAAATACCATTAAATACCCCTAATTCTATCCACCAATCCTCATATGATCATAGTTATGAGATCCCCATGTTTGCAGTGTTTTGTGAAATGTTTGAGTTTGTAAAGTGCTTTAGAAATATGATCTCATGTGATAGAACAAGCCTGGGAGGTAGGTCCTAAATATTCCCCAATTTACAGTTGAGGAAACTGAGGAATACAAATGGCAAGTGAGTTGCCCAGCATCACACAGATAGCATGTTTCTGTGGCAGGTTTGAATTCAGGTCCTCCTGCTTCCAGGGTCAGCACTCACTCTATATTGTGTCATTTAGATGCCAGTGGCAGCCATACTGGCTTAAAAGAATTTTAATTTTCATTTCTGAGTATTTATCATCACTCCAAGGATAATGTGTACAAAATTTACCCTAAGTGAAACTCACTCCCCTGTAAGTAGAACAATCTCCCACCTCCTACCCCTAATTTGTCCTTTTTTTTTTCAAATGGACATTTATCTAACCACAGACTTATAGTTCTTCCTCATTCTACAACTGATTCAACTTATAAAGTATATTGTATTGGTCAAAATAGTGGTCACATTTCTTTCCCCAACATTCTTTGTTAAACAACTTAATCCAGTCTATAATACAACAGGTATATCAATACATGTTAGTGATTATGACATTGTGGGAAGATCAGTAAGAAAAAAAATGTATTTTTGTTTTCCTTAGTTTAGCTTTTTTTTCTCCTATATTCAGATTTTTTTGCTGGCTTACTTTATGCTTTAAATAAAAGTATATCAACATAAATATAGAGAAAGTAACTATGTAAAATTAAACCAGAAGAATGTTAATCTTCATCAGAGTCTTCACTTAATTGAAGTTAACAAAGGCAAAGAGATTTTCAATTGGTTTTTAGCAATTTTCATAACTAACTTCATTAATTCAAACCTAATGAAGTATTTGTAAGAAGTGGGACATATCTTTTCAAAGTTAGCCATTTCATCCCCTCAAGCTCTCATCTTATACCTCTCATCCTTTTCTTGGCCAAACTTCTGGGACGAAGGGAGTAATTCTACATTAATTGTTTCCATTTCCTCAAATTCCATTCATTTATTGGCTCCTTGTAATTGAGTGCACACAGAGGAGATTATTTGTACAAAAACATGGAGGTGAGAAAAGAAAGACTAATTTCACTGGAATGCAGAGAATGTATGAAATAAATTAATATGAAATAAAAATGTAAAGGTAGGTGTGAGCCAGATAGTGAAAGGATTTAAATGATTTTTTTCTAAAGGCATTAGGGAATCATTGAAGGGTTTTGAGTAGAGGGATTATATGTTAAATCTATGTTTTAGAAATATTATTTGCAGAGGGTATATTGGAGAGGAGAAAGAATGGAAGACTACAAATTAAGTGGCTATTGAAGTAGTCCAAGCAAGAGAGGATGATGCCTTAAACTAATTAAGAATGGAAGAGTACATAGAAGAGGGTAGATTCAGTTATACTGTGGAGGTAGGACTGGCAAGGTTTGGCAACTCATTGCATGCAGGAATTAGAAAGAAAAAGAAAATTCAAGGATGTCTCTAAAATTTTTGAATCTGGATGACTAGATGGATGCTTGGACCACCAACATAAACAGAAAGGTTTACAAGAAAAATGGATATTGGGTTGAATATAATGTTGAGTTTTAGATTACTATTGGGCATATAGATATGTCCAGCAAGATACTAGAATCAGGGACATAGGTTAAAGGTGGGTGTATGCTTTGACAGTCATCTATCTACATAGAGATCATATAATTCATAGATATGAACAAGATCTTCAAGGAGAGAACGCATGTAGAAAGTGAAGAGCACAGACAAGAAAGCCTTGTGAGACATTCAGGCTAAAGGGAAAGAAGAGTGTGATGATCCTTCAAAGGAGACAGAATGGAAATATACAGTTGAAAGGAAAACCAAGAGAGCAAGAGAACAGTGTCATGGAAAGCCAAGACAGGAGATTAGTCAGAAGGAGAGTCAAATGACAATGTTTAAAGCTATGGAGGGCCAAGAGGGGACTGAGAAATGGTCTTTAGATTTAACAGTCAGAGGGCAAGGGATTGAGAAGTGCCTGGAAGTTTAGAAAGTAGAGGAAACAATAGAAATATGTTTTAGGAGTTTGTTAGTGGAAGGGAAAATAAATAAAAGGTAACAACTTGATAAGATGGCAGAGTAAAATTAAAGGATTTTTACTGATAAGGCAGAACTGGGCATGTTCACAGGAGAAAGGAAAAGAATCAGTGCTTATGGACAGACTGAAGATGAAAGAAAGGAACTTTTAAAGGAGGCTAGTTCTTAGAGAAGATTAACAGTTATGAGTATAAAAGGAAGGAAGCATAAGTCAAGAAAAAGACCAAAAGTATGTTCTGAGACTGGAGCAAAGCAAGGGAGGATAGAGATAACAAGGGTGGGTTTTGAGGAGCTGGGTAAAAGTAGGGTCTCAAGAAAGATTATTCTCTCACAAAGTCAGAAGCAAGGTTCTCTGTTAAAGCAGGGAGAGGAGTGAAGGTGTTTTTTGGAGGAGGTTTGGAATTTAACTGTAATGAATCTGAAAGTAAGTCAGTCAGGAAAATATAAAAGGAGTGTCATGCAGCAGTGAGGGCCTAGTTGAGCTTAGATAGCATGGTTTTGTAATGAAGCTAATTGTCATGATTGAAAAATTTTCTAATCAGTGTATACTAACATGTGAGAAGGAATAGAGGAGGTAGATGGTAGGTAAAGGAAACCAAAATTAGGGTTTGGCAAGGAAACACTGGTTACAGAACAAGGAGGCAAGAAGTTAGATGATAATTGATTGTATATATTCAACCATAGTGTCTAAACTATGAAAAGCGGGAAGGGATGCCAGAACATAAGAAGAATGGAAGAACAGGGAAGTATGGAGAGATTAGAGTAAGAAAAAAGAACATTTTTAGGAAAGATGAAGTGGAAAAAAAAGAGTTGGAAGGCTAGGATATTATCAGTGGGAGTGTATAATTTCAGAATTCTAAATCATGAAAGTGAGCTAGTCATGTCCATCCCTGTGTATGGTTGTGATATAGTGAATGTGAAAGTCACAGGAGTTTACTAGCTGATGAAATGTATGCCAAAGATGTTCAAAGAGACATTAATATGTATATTTAAGTCCCTAATATGAGAGTAGGATTTGGAGCAAAGAGAAAGTCTATGAGTTAGTGACTGAGAAAGTAATTAAACTAGGTACTGCTATGTACTTGAGAAATCAGAGGGTCTGCAAATAACTATGATGAAAAGTTGGATTAGACGATAAAGATGGATTGAGTGAACCTCAAAAGGAAAATAGATTTCTGAGTGACAGTGACAAAGGGTAGTATGGAAGTGGTAGTGAGGAGCAAGAAGCACATCTCCTCTTCCTCCTAGTGCCATGATTTGAGAGAAAGAGTGAAAAGGCATGAAAGAAGAAGCAGTGATTTTTTAAGAGGGAGGCCAAAATTAGGCTGTCTTCTTAGAAGACATTATTAAAAGATAGCTAGAATTTGAAGTACTGTCATCTGATATTTTTTTAAAAAACAAATTGAATTAGTTAACAGTGAACATCGAAGAGGGTTCAATATAATTGGACAGCAGAACATGATAGTCATGATAATCATGTAGTACTTCTCCCCTTCTCCATGCTTTGTCAAAGACCACTAGCAGTGGTTCAGTATACTCATAACAAATTACTTTCAACCTCCCAAAGAGATAGAATAGCTAGATGAATAAATGAATGAAGTATTTATTAAGAGCATACTATGTGCGTAGCATTGTGCTTAGCCCTGGTAATACAGAAAACACAATCTCTGCTCTCAAAGAGCTCCCGTTCTAATGGACAAACAAATTATACAGAAAGTTTCAGATATAAGGCAGATGGAAAAGTTCCATGTCCCTTAGGGTGCAGCAGGAAAAGAAATGGTAATGAATCTTCTTTAGGTATTTTCATTAATTAAATCATATCAATTTCTGAAGTTGAGACTATTGACTGTGCCAACGATATTGATAACAAGAATTTTCTTTTCTTGATCTTCAATAGATATGGCTGTAGTACAAGCAGGTTGATAGGCTTCATCTCCACAGAAGTTTCTTCTCAAGATTATGTCTGTGGACATCAACTGAAAGTGCTGGTATTCTAAAGGATTTTGAGATGTTTCCTGATCTGTTTTCATCAGCCTTTGAGGGGAGATAGTTAAAGTCAGAGCAGTGGCTTGACTATCTGGTGTATACTGCCTTATGTCTCATCTTCAGGATACCCCACTACTTTGACTAGACTGTCTTGCTTACACTGTGAGCAGCAGTTGGTTAGTAATTGGTGGGGATGGTTGGATCCTTCTCTACAAGAATTACTTCTACAAAGTTGGCTGGGTTAGAAGCAGAACCATTGGTTGGGGAAAGGTGCCATCACTCCTAGTTTTCTTACACTCCTCTGATGTTTGGTGACACTTGGTTAGCAGTTGTTACTGGTGGCAATACAGAAGGTGGGTCCTGTGTCCACAATAGTTTCAGGGATTGAGCTGGAAGCAGGTCTAGTGGTTTGTAGCACCCTCCTATTCCCACAGTCTCTGGGGCTCAGAGTCCTGATCTGTTTCCAGTAGATTAGATATATCAGCAAATTACTCAATTAATGAACTAGTTCTGTCATCTTATAGATTTGGATTTTCCATCAAGGATTCATAGCACATAATTCACGATTCCCCTTTAACAACTTATGTCCATGGTCTCTCACAAGTTTCCCACACAGCATCCAATCAATGTGAGGCTTTCTTTCCTTTCTCCTAATACTAGGGACTTAAACTTTCATTCCTCAACTTCGTCATGTGACTAGCCCATCGCCCATTCTTACCATACATTTTTCTGATTACATCTTTTACTCCTTTTTCTTCTTCAAAGTTCCTCATTGATTTTATGTTGCAGATTGCTCATACTCACTCTGCACCTGTCCATTGTGTAACATTCATTTTCACTTCTTTTAAGACTCTTGTGTTCTACTACTAACAACCATTCAACATCACCAGTAGAATACTGGTCCTAAAAATGGTCCTTTGAGAGAAATTTAGAGTCACTAAATGAATAAGATTTGCTCATTTAAGATTTGCTTAAGATAGCCCTGCTCCCTCTTCTCCTGTTCAATTCTAGGCTAAATTTGTGGTCCATCTGTACTGTGTGTCCCAGATATAAATGCTTATAGACAAACTTTAGATGATTTCTATATAACTACATGTTCCAATCTAGATAATACACATTCTTAATCTCTCTACATTGGTCTTTCCTGAGTGGATAGTCAGGCTGAATGTTTTGCAATGGTTACTGGTCTCTTCCAAGAGGTTTCACAATATCTTTATGATTGAAGAAACTAACATAATGTCATTCCCAAATAAGAAAACATAGCGGATCTTACCATCCACCAGGAAACCAAAGTTAATTTGGACTCTGTACTAGATCTCCTCTATCACAGTGGTGCATTCTTCTGGAAAGCATGCATCTCCTTGTTTTATGTCTCACTTGATGTTTGTGATCAGAGTTGATGAACAAAGTTACAGATAATTATGATGTATGGTTAAGATAAACCTTGTAATATCGGGCTTTGTGATAGAATTTTACTTTTCCCCCTCATGTCTTTACTATCATCCCTATCCATTGGTTAACTTTAAATCAATTCTTCAACACCACCCCCAAATTTTTACCTCCAGCATGCATCTTTTTTACATATACTTGGTCCAAAATGGGTGCTTCTCTCATCTTTGTTTTTATTAGTGCCTGTTCTACCTCTTCTATAAGTAAATCTGGAACTGTGACATTAAATTCATGTATGATACCACTACTGCCTTCAAAGAAAAGCACAGGTTGCTATAAAACTTTTTTACAGATCCTATTTTTCCTGTTTGTTGTCATTTTCATCATTACATACCCTCACAAATAGCTAGAGACGTCAATTCAATTCAACAAGCATTTATTAAGTACCCTTCACATACCAATACTGAACTAGATTCAGGAAGAAGGAAAGGGGAAAAAGACTACAGTTAAAATAGTCTATCCTCAAAGAGTTTATATTCTAGAGTAGTGCATTCATTCCCATTCTTAATTCAAAAACAAGAAAATTTGCTCCCATCAGAAGTTCTGGACTTAAAGTGTAACCAAGATGTTTGTGCTCCTTCCAATGCTTCATGCAGGATTATGATCTCCCTTTCAAATCTCCTTTACCTTGAAGATGGATACGAGGGAAAATTTTGGAGACAATGGGAAGATTTCCCTGACCATTTCCTTAGACATACCAAAAATTAAAAAGCAAAAAAACCTCTTTCCATCTATTTCAATGTATCTCTTGACTAGAGGTCAGACTAGAGATTATTTTTATAGTAATTTTATTTATTCTGATCTTATGAAATAAAACAAGCATTTATATAACATAGTAGACAGAAAAATATACTGCACATGAAAATACAAATCTACATCTAACTTGCTGTTCCTCTTAAATATATAATAAAGTTATCATGTAACTTTCTTTTTTTCCATTTTTTCTTCTCTTCTCCCAGAGATAGCTGCCATTAGACACAAATATGTATGTATATATGCATGTATGTATATGAGTGTGTGCATGTGTGTGTATCATTCTATGTATACTTCTATTTATCAGTTCTTTAGATGATGAAAGCATCTTCCTTCATAGGTCATTTGTAGTTAATGTGGGTATTTACGATAATTAAAATGACTTCATCACTCAAAGCTGTTCTTAAAACAATATTGTTGTTATTATATTCAAAATTCTCTTAGTTCTGCACATTTCATTCTTCATTATTTCATGCAAGTCTATCCATGTTTTTCTAAAATCATCCAGTTCATCATTTTTTATAGCACAGTAGTATTCCATCATAATCATATTCAACTTGTTCAGCCGTTCTCCAATTGACAGCCATTCCTGAAATTTCCAGTTCTTTGACACCACAAATAGAGCTGCTATAAATATTTTAGAACATATAGATTCTTTTCTCTTTCCCCTAATCATCTTTGGAAACATACCTAGTAGTGGTATCTCTGGATCAAAGGGTATAGTCTGTTTAATAATTCTTTGGTCATAATTCCAGATTGCTCTTGAAAATGGTTGAATCAGTTCACAGTTTCACCAATAGTGAATTAGTGTTCCAGTTTTTCACATCCCTTCCAACATTTGTTGCTTTACCCTTCAATCATTTTAGCCAATCTGATAGGTGTAAAATGATATCTCAAGGTTGTTTTAATTTGCATTTCCCTATAGATGTTAGTCTTAAAACATAATAACCCAGGGAGTGGTGACACATTCATTTAAATTCACACTATGAAGCTCATGACTTAAAATTGTTATTGTTTTGTGAGAAGAGGATTTGATAGGGAATACAGGGAAAGCATAGGGTCAATGAATGTATGTAGGTTTGAGTAGGATGAGGTTAGTGAGTAAATTTCCCAAGAGGAGAATACAAGGCTTGGCTTTGCCTTCTTCCCAAATTTGCCCAGGGCTGTCCCTGATCAGTGAGATAATAGCAACAAACCTATAACTTAAGTTGCAGTCACAGGTAATGCCAGAAAAAATTATCACCCATCACTTCTGACCTGAATCCCACTTGACTTGTCAGATACTTTATATAATGGTGTTTTTTATAGATCTCTTGGGTCTACACATTATATACTAAAGCATGAAAGAAATACACAGACTCCCAAGGAAATGGAACACCAATCTCCTTCAAAAACCCATACTATTAATGCCAGTCATTTAATTAAGATGGCATCAGTATGATTTTCCACTCATTTACATCCTAAATTATAGGTTATTACAGTAGGGGAGAGAGTTGAGGAGGGAAAGGAGGAGCATCTGGTTCCCTAAGGGAAAACTGATGTGTTCACAAATGCATCTGCTACTCTGTTCTTGAGATACTGCTTCCCCAGACTCAAAACTAATTGTATCCAAATTAATGGGGATTACAAACACTTCAGCCTGAGATTCATTTTCATACTCTTTCCTCGATGCTTTGCAAAGCAGCATGTGCCATCCCCACAACAGCAAGCACCCCTGTGTATGATGAGAGAGACATTAATAGAGGAGAAATAAAAAGTAAAGAGAGTTGTTTTAGTGAGCTATAATGAGGTGTTTCGGAGGAGGTTGGAGCTTGCCCTTAAATTCCTAATCAAGAGAGCCTGTATGAACCATTCTCCAGGATTGTGAATGCTATTAAAATGTATAATAATGCAAACTCTACAGCTTTTCCAGGGTAGTTCTTTAATTTTAACTACTTTTCTTTTTTAAAAAAAAAAGTAAAAATCAAAGTCAGATGAAAAGAAGTTAGCCAAATGACTCTTCATTAGTTGGTTGCAAAGACGTGAAATATTCCTCCCCACGGGAAGTCTAGCCAGTCACTTAATTGGCATGACTGGTGATGCCAGAGCATCCCTGCTTCCCTGAAATCCACATGCAGTTTGTGCAAGGCTTATTGCAAGCCCATGATGCTGTTTATGAAATGCATTGGTTAGAAAGTAGGTGCTAATGAGTCAGTTTGTTGTGATCCCCACAGCTGTATTTTGGGAGTCATGTGGAGTGGTGGAATTTTTCTGCTAATAAGTGTTCCTTGAAGATTCAAAAGCCACTGTTGAGATTTCTTAACAGCCTGTTCACCTAGTGTGCTGCTTGGACTATGTGGATGGAATAGGAGTCAACTATGGGAGTACAGATCAGAAGATTTGGTCCAAAGGAGAAAGCAAGCATGAATTCATCCATGACATAAATAAGAAAAGAAGTGAATGACTTCATCCATTGAAAAGATAATTTGTTCAACATTGTCTTTTTTCTGGCACCAATTTTCACCCTGGGGGAGTAAACTTGTCTAGTTCTCTACTCTGCTTAAGAGAGAGTAGTTGCTTGTCCCTATGTGGTTTTAAAAGTTCCACTTTTTAACTTTCTTTTGAAAAATAGGTTTAATTGATATTTTATTTTCATGTCATCTAGATTTCTAACAATAACCCTTTCCTATGCTCTCTCAGAGAATTATTTCATGTCTCTATCTCCATCTAGCTAGATGATAAATCTATCTAGACATAGAAATTGTGATTGATATAGGCATCTATATAAAGAGAAGAAAGACATATTGCTATTTTAAAAGAATTTTAAAATATTTTAAAAGAATTAAAAAGACCCTTATTGACCTCTGAAAGCCCAGAAAATATCACTCCAGGTAAAACCCTGGAACAGCTGAGCCATCAGAAAGGCAGGGTGCAGCAGTCTTGTAACCCAGGAAACTTGGGGAATTAACAGAAAAGGCCCCTCTCTCTCTGGGGGAGGGGGATCAATACAGGATAGAAAGTGTCACAGCAAGCCAGCAGCAAGCCCCACCACAGGAAATCAGGGGGAGATCTTGAGTCTCAGTGTGGTTCACCCAGCACCTGAGGTCCCAGCACACAAAGCTAGTGACCAGGTCCCAGGGTCCCAGCACAAGAAGCTTGGTTCAGTGCCCCCTGTGCTCCAGTAGGAAAGCTCAACTTTAAAATCTAGGAAACAGGCAAACACCATGAGCAGAAAGCAGAAACGGACAATGACTATCAATTCTTATTATGAGAACAGGGAAGATCAAGGCACAAATTCAGAATAGGGTAACATTGTCAAAAGATACATGTCCAAAACCTCAAAGGGAAATATGAACTAGTCTCAATCCCAACAAGCTTTCTTGGAAGAGTTCAAGAAGAACTTTAAAAGTCAAATAAGAGAGGTAGAAGAAAAATTAGGAAAGGAAATGAGAGGTATGCAAGACAGTCTCAATAGTTTGGGAAAGGACAGACAAAAACTGACTATAGAAAACAAATCTTTAAAAATACACTTGCCCAAATGGAAAAAAAAAAGTACATTGAATAAATCAACTCTTTAAAAAGTAGGATTGGCCAAATGGAAAAAGAGGTACAAAATCTAATAGAAGGAAACAGTTTGTTAAAAATTAGAATTGGGCAAGTAGAAGCTAATGACTCTATGAGATATCAAGAATAAGTCAAAAAGAAACAAAAGAATGAAAAAATAGAAAACATAAAATACTTCATTGACAAAACAGCTGACCTGGAAAATAGATCCAGGAGAGACACACAATTTTAAAATTATTGGTCTACCTGAAAACCAGGATGAAAAAAGAGCCTGGATAGCATCTTTCAGAAAATCATCATGGAAAACTGCCTTGAGGCCCTAGAACCAGAGGATAAAATAGTCATCAAAAGAATCCACTGATCACATCCTGAAAGAGATCCCAAATTGAAAATCCCAAGGAATATTGTAGCCAAATTCCAAAATTACCAGATCAAAGAGAAAATACTGCAAGCAGCCAGAAAGAAATAATTTAAACATCAAGAAACCACAGTCAGGATTACACAGGACCTTGCAGCTTCTACATTAAAAAATCAAAGGGCATAGAATATGATATTCCATAAGGCAAAAGGGCTTGGATTACAAGGATTAATACCCAGTGAAACTGAGAATAATCTTTCAGGGGAGGGGATGGATATTCAACAAAATAGGGGATTTCTAAAACTTCCTGATAAAAAGACCAGAGCTCAATAGAAAATTTGATCTTCAAATACAAGACTCAAGAGAAGCATATAAAGGTAAATGGAAAGAAACACGTTATTAATAAGGGCAAACTGTTTATAACCCTACAAGGAAAGACGACACTTGTAACTCTTGAGAACTATATCATTATTATGACATTTAAAGTAGGTATACATAGACAGAGGGCATGGGTATATGTTGACTTTGATGTGATGATAAAAAATCTAATTAAGTGTTAAAAAGGGATTGTACTGGGAGAAGAGGAAAGGAGGAGACAGACAAGTTTAAATTATATCACATGAAAAGGCACGAAACCTATTGCATTAGAAGGAAAGAAGGGAGGGAGATGAGCATTGTTTGAACCTTACTTTCATGAGATTTGGCTCAAAGAGGGAATAACATAATCAGTTAAGTATAGAAATCTAACTTACCCAATAGGAAGTAAGAGGGAAAAGGGGAAAGAAAAAGGAGGGGGTGGATAGAAGAGAAGGAAGAAGTAGTAAAGGTAAAGGGGAAGTAAAGGGTAGGGGCTGAAAGGAGTGAGGACAGACTGAGGGAGGTGGTGGTTAAAAGAAAAACTCTAGTGAGGAGGGAAAGGGAGAAAGAAGAGAGAAAAGCATAAACGGGGGTGGAGGGATAGGACGGAGAGAAAGACACAGATAGTAATCATAATTGTCAATGTGAATGGAATGAACTCTCCCATAAAATGGGAGCAGATAGCAGAGTGGATTAAGAAGTATACTCCTGCAATATGTTGTTTAAAAACGTGGAAAGACTTATACAAACTTATGCTAAGTGAAATGAGCAAAACTAGGAGAACTTTGTACACAGTAACAGCCAACAGTGTGTGATGACTGACTTTGAAAGACTTAGCTTTTTTCAGCAATGCAAGGATCTAAGACAATTCCAAAAGACTCATGATGGAAAATGCTTTTCACATCCAGAGAAAGAACATTGGGGTCTGAATGCAGACGGAAGCATACTATTTACTCTCCTTTTCTTTTTTTTTCTTTTGTTTCTTCTTTCTTATGGTTCCTCCCATTAGTTCCAATTCTTCTTTACATCATGACTAATGTGAAAATATGTTTAATATGAATGTATAAGTAGAGCTTATGTTAGATTGCATGCTGTCTTGGGGAGGGAGGAGAAGAGGGAGGCAGAGAAAATTTAAAACTCAAAATCTTATGGAAGTGAATGTTGAAAACTAAAAATAAATTAATTAATTATGTTTTTAAAAGTAACAAAAAGAAAGAAGAGGAGAATCAGTAATATGCCATAAAACACCCAAGGACCTCATTCATTGAGAAGGAACAAGAAGAATAAGTTTTATTGGGTCCTAGCAAATTCTTTATAATTCCACAATGTTCAGTTTTGATTATTTTGTTGTAGTGGTTCTTTCCTTTGACGTTGTTTTAGTTGTACATTTTTTCTTGGTTCTGCTTGTTTCATATAACATCAGTTCATGGAATTCTTTCCATGTTTCTATTTTTCATGTGTGTTGTTTCTTACAGCCCAGTAATAATCCATTATATTCACGTACTATAATTTGTTTCACCATTCACAAATCAGTCTTGATTTTGTTTCTAGTTCTTTGCTATGAGAGTAAAGGTACTATAAGTATTTTGCTGGATATAAAGTCTTTCTTTTTGTCAATGGTCGATTTGGATTATATGCCTGGAATATATTTGGGTCGAAGGACATGGATATAGCTACTTTTATTTGCAAAATTTCAATTTGTTTTCCATAACATCAATAACTCAGTTATGAGAAGAGTCCCCTGTTTGGTACCTGTTGGTGACCAGTTTATTGACTGGTAATCTATTTCTTTTGAAGATCTTCCTACTACCCCCTAACTCCCATCAATTCTAGTCATTGCTTCTAACCTACACAAAGTGCCTGTCACCCATCTAGCAGTGCAAGTGAATGCATAGAAGCTAAGGTTCCATATGTAAATATTTATCACAAGAATTGTCACAGCACTGAGGTGGCAAAAATTGCTGTGCAAGGTCTGTGGATGAGGATAAACTCATTCACTTGTATTATTGCTGTTGTCATTCATTCGTTCAGGCATATTGAACTCTTTGTGACCCAGTGGTGGACCATACTGTCCATGGGATATTCTTGACAAGGATACTGGAGTGGTTTGCCATTTCCTTCTCTAGCAGATTTAGGCAGAAATTAAGTGACTTCTCCAGGGTCATAAAACTAGTAATATCTGAGGCTAGATTTGAACACTGGTCTTTCTGAATCCAGGCCTGTTTCTCTATCGACTGAGCCACTTAGCTGCCTCCTAGGCAAACAAGTTAAGTGACTTGCTGGAGGTCACACAGCTAATAAATGTCTGAGGTCAAATTTGAACTCAGATCTTTCTGATTCCAGGCCCAGCACTCTACCCACTGGGCCATCTAGCTGTGTTACTGGTGGTGGGGTGGGGGAAACACTGCCACAATCACAATATGAAATGCACTAAATAGGCAAGTAGAAGGGGAACAAGAGGGGAAAGACTGAATAATAACTCAGACAGAGGGGAAATTATTTTCCACACCCACCCTTCAAATTCTCTGCTACAACTACTTTTTAATCTTTATTCTTTTTGTTTTTCTGTTTCTGCAGCACATATAGGAGTCGGAAAGACGTTGTTTGATGTAGGAGAAAGCAGCCCTCAAAACCCCCAGTACAACAAAGAGGAGACAAGTCTTTTTTTTTTCTCTCATTAAATCAAATCTCTTTTCAAATTGGAGAATAACATGAAGATATAGGGGTTGTTGAAAGGGACTTAAAATACTTATGAATATACCTTTGGATTAAGAGCAAAAATAACCTCAAACATCATCAGATGTCATGTGAAATGGCTCCTGGAACTGGCAGCTGAGCCTGAAATGAAATGCAGGAAACAGCACTCTCAGACCTGTAAGGGAACAGGTTGAGTCTTTGATAGCAACTGCTCCCTTGGGGCATTGAGATTGTTGTTAGTAAACAGGTTAGAATAGGGGCAGGGGTTACTATAATAAACTACTAAGATTATTTCAAGAACACCATGGGTATGAGCAGGCTCAGAGATCTGATAATGGGGCAAGAAGAAACAGGATACAAATAAAACAATACAGACACTAGAGTGGAATGCCCTCCTGCTAAGATAATTCATCCCTTCACTAGGAGGGGAGGAGGGAGAGAAGCCTTCTCCCAGAGCCAGCTGATCCAATCAGTAGCCACCTAGCAGCTGGTCTAGAATGGGGAGAGGTTTCAGTGTTTTGTGAAAAATTAACTTGATTCCATCCTGGTCACCTGTGCATCGTTCACTGGGGTAGAAAATGAGCATGCTTAGAATACAGAAACAAGAGTCAAAAGTCCAGTGATTTGAGCACCATCATTTCTCTCCCTTAACTCCTCCTGCCCACTCTCCCCATACTTTTGAATTTGCAAGAAAGATTTTTTTATCATTTTATATGGAAATATGAAAACCCAAGCTTAATCTGCTGACTCTGTCTCTTCAATGATCATATAAAAATAAAGATACAATTTCCATTTTGAGAAAGTAATTCAACAACTGAAAGGTAAATAAATTTCATAATAAATAAGAAAGTAAAGGGATTTATATGTAAAGGAAACAATGTATTTAGCTAATATAGATTAGTGTATTTTTTTTAAAAAGCATACCTGCATATAAAATTCCAAAAATCTATGCTTTTGACCTGTTACTTCAAACAAAATCAGAATGGAGTGCTAGAGCAGCTGTTTCATTCCATGTTATATTGCTTTTCTGCACACTAACTTTTTTTTTTTCAAATAGGTCTGTTGGAGAAAATAAATCATTCATACGACTTTGATTCTAAGCCACATCAATCCTACTTAAAATATATATCCAAACCTAAAACAAGTAGCCGACCTCATTGTGCCCCATTGAATCCTCATGTGAGAATTCCTGTAAACAATCTGTCCTCAACAAGAAATCACTTGGGATGAACTCCTGGATGTCTGAAGACCTATACCCCAAATGGTTCATTTCAGACAGTCTTCCAAGGAACAGGACCCCTCCCAATACCAAGAGTAAATGAATGACTGATATGGTTCTTGAACCATAGAATTAGACAATCAAATCACAGTCCTATATTTATTCTACTGGCACTTGACATAAATTTGCCTATGACTTGGAGGCAAAACTAAATGTGGCATCATTACTGTCAGTAAATCAAGGTCATTTATATTTCTCCTGTTCCAATTGTCATTGTTTTTACAGTAAAATCTTAACATTTAATTTTCACACCTTCTTCTTAGGAGAAAGAAAATGTCAGAAATATAATTATTTGTTATATACCAGAAAAGGAAAAGATAGTCAAGTCACCTGTGTTTTCTTTACACATTCATTCAATCATCCATTTGCGAGGTCATCATCAATCCAGCTGCCTCCTGAGAGTAACTTATCATGTTGGATATGCAGAATTGTTGGTTCTTTGGCAAACAAAGTGTTCGTGAGTTACAGCGAAAACCAAATGCCAAGAGCACCACCTCCTCAGAGCAGATAGATGGCATAATGGATAGAGTGCCAGGCTTGGAGCCAGGAAGACTCATCTTCCTGAGTTCAAATCTGGCCTCAGATCCTGGCTGTGTGAACCCTGGGTAAGTCTCTTAACTTGTTTGCCTAAGTTTCCTAAACTATAAAATGAGCTGGGGAAGGAAATGGCAAACCACTCCACTATCTTTGCCAAGAAAACCCAAAATGGGGTCATGAAGATTTGGACATGACTGAAACAACTGAACAACAACAATAAAACATACTTCCTCAAATGGCCATCTTTAATTTTTAAAATTCAGATCAGTACTTTGGCAGTTATAACTTTCTTTTTCTCTTTGGTGTGACAATGTCATTCTATCCTCATCTCCTTAAAGTATTTAGAATTAGTTGAGTTCCACATACTCCTTTCCTTTCTGTGATAAATTATTAAATTACCAGCACCACCTATAAAAACTCTCTGCCAATAATTTGATGTGTGACCTTGGATATGTCACACTTTTTCTGTACCTCAGATTCCTCATTTGTAAAATGAGAGAGGGTTGAACTCTCCACTGTCTCTTCCACCTTAGTCTATAAGTCCCTATGGATACTCACAGGCTATAACCACACTGGGTCACTGGAAGACTACAGTCTAGAATTGTCCTCCTTAAGGATACCTCAAATAGTACTAAAAGCTATATGCAATTCATATTAATACACATTCAATTCAACAGTTTATCAACTCTGTGGACATTCTAAATATCTTGAGTAATGGGTAAGAGATCCATTAGCAGTAAAATTTTAGAATTCCAAAAATCTAGGTAAATCACATCATTATATCATTTATCATTTTTTTAAAATTCAATTTTCTTCTTTTTTATTCTGAGCTTAATACTGTGCACAGATCTTATCCTATCATTCTCCTCCTCAATAAACTCCAGAGGCTCTCTATTGTTTCAAGCAGAAACTCTTCTATTTAGCTATTTATCTTTACAATCTGGTCCCACCATATATTTCTAGCCTGAATTTATATTACTTCCTTTCTAGTACCTTGTGACCCAGTCAAACTGGCCTTCTCCCTGTTTCTCTTAAATGACGATCCATTTCTTGTTTTCTAGGCATGCCTTTGCACTGGTCTCCTCACATGCCTGGGAAAATGCTTCATAGAATCCCTCTCTTCTTTCAAGAAGACACAGACTAAGTACCACTTTCTACAAGAAGCCTTTCCTTATCCCCAGCTGCTAGTGACTCTCCCTCTTATTACCTTGCGCTTAACAATTTTATATTTATTTTCTTTGTATTTATTGTGCATATGGGGTACATGGGGTATTCAAGGAGAATTGGCACCTCCAGGGTGAGGGCTGCCAAGCACTTTTCAGGGCTGCTCATCCAATTGTGGTGTTTACCTTCACCCAACTGTCTCTCATCTGTAGCTCCAAGAAAATATAACATGTACAGTGGCCACACCCAGGTAAAATAAATACAAATAAATAAATATATATGTATATGTATACACACAAACACACAGACATATATACGTGTATGTGTGTGTATATCTATATCTATAGCTATGTTTATATCTGTCTATATGCATAATGTGTATAAATGTGATTGGTTGCCTCCCATTAGAATTCAAGCTCTTTAGAAGTAGGGACCATTGTATTCACTACATTTGTATCTTCATTACCTAGCACCATGCATGGCACATAGAATGTGCTTCATACTTGTGATAGATAAACATTTCAATCTAAGAAGGACAAGAATCTTGTTATTTCAACCTTCACAGTAACTCTCCTTTGTTTCACCTTCTCCCCATTCCCAAAGTCATCACCCTAGGCAACCACACCCCTACTCCTACCATGGCAAAGCCTTCTAAAGGCCTCCTTGTCTCAAGTCTCTCTGAATTCAAATCCATCCTCCACTCAGCAGCTAAGGTGATTTCTCTAAAGTCTAGTTTTGGCCATTACCCTGTTCCTTCCATGAGCTCCAATGACTTTATGTTACCTACAGAATCAAATATAAAAGGATTCTGTTTGGCCCTGAAAGCTCTGTAGAAGCTAGGCTTTTCCCACCTTTCTATGGTCTTCTCATGCTTTGCCCCTTACCTCTGTCTCTCACTTTCCTGGGCTTTTTGAAAGATTCTCTTCAAATATAACCTTATACAAGGGGTCTTTCCTGGTCTTCTCACTCTGTCTGGTTCCTTATGACTTCCCCTCTAAGGTTGCTTTCCACCTATTCTGTCTATTACTTGCATGCATCTAGCTATTGACATGTCATCTTTCCTTTTAAAGAGTAAGCTCCTTGAAGGCAGGGGCTGCTTTTTCCTTTCTTTAGACCCCTAGTGCTTAGTGCAGGGCCTGACATATAGTAAGTATGGGTAGGTGGCTCAGTGGTAGAGAGGTAGACCTGGATCAAGAAGATCAAATCTGACCTCAGACACTAAATAACTATGTGACATTGGGCAATCTTTTTGCCTCAGTTTCCTCAGTTTATATTTGATCTGTAAAATGGAGAAAATAATAGTACCTACTTTCCAAGTTTGTTGAGGATCAGAGGAGATAATAATTGCACAGCACTTGGCACTGTGCCTGGTACATAGTACACACTAAATAAATTTTAAATAGTGGTGGTGGTGGTGGTGGTGGTGGTGGTGGTAGTAGTGGTGGTGATGGTAGTAGTAGTGGTAGTAGTAGTAGTAGTAGTAGTAGTAGTAGTAGTAGTTGCAGTAGTAGTTGTAATAGTAGCGGTAGTAAATATTTGTTAACTGATTAACTTAGAATGAGACTTGTTTAGGAAACTGAACTCATTAAAAAAAAACTTTACTCTTCAACACTGGAAGAAAGAAGGTATACTAGGGGCAAAACAGGATGGGAGAAGGCAATCAGGAAAAAGTCTGTACTTTCTAGAAGTGTTCTGCAAATTCTTGTAAATATTAAGTTGCAGATGACTGAAGTCAAGTTCACTTGGCAATTGTAACTAGGAAACCAATAAAAATAGCCAATTATTAAAAACTCAGACTAGCCATTAAGATAAGAATGAATCCAGCAAATCTATAGTATCTTCAGAAGTCAGTCAGGGAACAAAAGGTCATTGGGAAGTCATGCCAGTCAATGCTAGCAATTGGTGAGCAAAAGTTATCATGTCAGTCAGTGCCTTGTCAAAAAATGACCAGATGGAGCTGGTTCTGGTTTGTAGTCCAGATGCAGAGAGTCATAGTTAATTTACAGGAAAATTATCAATGGGTGGAAAAAAAGTTGAGACCCCCCCCCATAGTACACAATATTAGGCCCAATGGTACTTAACATGTTCACTGGAGTGATTTGGAAAATAGACCTTACTGACTTTGATGTCAATCCACAAATACTGAACAGAGACAAAAGAAACCCACATGGATAGAAGTAGCAGGGATTGCTAAGAAGATTTCTTCTAAGGTGAAAATTGAAGAACTTTTTAAGTACATGCAATCAGCCATTCCTCTGATGCTGTATCTTTGAAAGTTGTATCATCAGAGCCCAAGTTCCAACAGATCTTACCAAGTCAGAAGCATTTGAAATATAAACCTCAAGATAAACTCTTGTGTACTGTTTTTGGCCAATTCTTCTTTTTTAAGGCATTCTTCTCCTCATTGACTTTTTGGACCTCTTTTGCCTTTTGGGTTAGTCTATTTTTTAAGGTGCTATTTTTCTTCAGTATTTTTTTGGGTCTCCTTTAGCAAGCTGTTGACTTGTTTTTCATGATTTTCTTGCATCACTCTCATTTCTCCTCCCAGTTTCTCCTCTACTTCTCTTACTTGCTTCTCAAAATCCTTTTTGAACTCTTTCATGGCCTGGGACCAATTTATATTTTTCTTGAAGGCTTTGGATGCAGAAGTTTTGACTTTGTTGTCTTCTTCTAGTTGTATGTTTTGATCTTCTTTGTCACCAAAGAAAGATTCTATGGCCTGACTTTTTTTGTTCAAGGTTTGCTCATGCTCCCAGCCTATTACTTGAGTTATAAATGCTTTGTTAAGGTAGGGGGTCTACTTCCAGTGTGGAGAATGTACTGTCCCAAGCTTCAGGATTTTGTGTAGCTATTTTCAGAGATATTTATAGGGACCTGTAAATTTTCAGTTCTTCCAAGGTGGTATGAAAAGGGGCAAGGTGTTTACTCCTTTGCCATCCTGTGCTCTTGTCTGTGAGTGACCACAAGAACTCTTTTCTGCCTTGGAACTATAAGGAGGATTCCCTCTCCACTGCCACTACAAGCTCCACCACACCAGCACTTCTCCTCACCCCAGGACCATCACCCAGAGCTATGACCCAGATCCAAGCCCGGGTAAAGCAAGAGAATCCTTCACCAGCAAAGAAATCCCTGCAATACTCCTCTAATCAGCTGTTAGATTTCCCCTCAGTCTGTGGGGCTGGGACAGAGTTTCTCTCTCACCTACTGTCATAGACTTTTCCTATTGACCTTCTAAGTTGTCTTTGAAGTTTGTGGTTTGAGAAGTCTGGAAACTGCCACAGCTGCCTGTGATTCAGTCCTCTGAGGGTTGCTCCAACTTCACTGAAGCCTGTTTTGCCTACGCGCCCACACCAAAATGCATTCCTCTTCCTCACCTGGTGCGATAAACCTTTCTAATCCACCATCCAGGTTGTTTTGGGCTGGAAATTTGTTTCAGTCTGTCTTTTTGTGGGTTCTGCAGCTTTAGAATGTGTTTAGACCCATTTTTACAGGTATTTGGAGGGGTTTGGGGGAAAGCTCAAGCAAGTCACTGCTTTTACTCTGCCATCTTGGCTCCGCCTCTCCACTCTGTGTATTGTTGTCAAAGGATGAGTCGAGTTAAGGTTCAGAAGGGTTCATTGAAGACCAATCTGTAATAATTAAGCACCTTCTGTGTTCCAAGCACAGGGTTAGGCACCTATGCTGTTCATCTTATTCACCAACAGCTGACAGTCATATGAACTGCTCCATGCTGTTTGGTTCTTTGACTCCTCTGTGAAGATGAAGATGGGCATCTATCAGATGCAGACACATATCCATTATGTTCTACTGTGTACTTTTGTAGTAGTAGTAATAGTAGCAGTAGTAGTGGTAGTAGCAGTAGTAGCAGCAGTAGCAGCAGCAGCAGTAGTAGTAGTAGTAGTAGTAGTAGTAGTAGTAGTAGCAGCAGCAGCAGCAACAGTAAAGAACTGAAAACAAAGTAGATGCCCATCTTTTGGGGAATGGATGATCAAAGTGTGCTATAGGAATGAAATGGTATGTGATCATGGTATAAATAAATAATAAACGTTAAGAATTTAATGAAATGTAAGAAGCTTTTTTAAATTGACATAAAGTGAATTAAGCAGAACAAGGAGAATTATATGATGATCACCATAGTAATAATTATAGGTGTCATACTATGGAGACCTGAAAACTGAGTTTGTATTCTGCCAAAGACACTAGCTATTTGGCCCAAGAAAAGGTTTGCAAACTGCTTTATGTCTCTTATTTAATCTGATTCTTACAGTAATACTGTGAGTGAGGTACTATTTATATCCTCTTTTAAAGATGAAGAAATTAAGGTTGAGAAAAGTCAATTGACTTTCCCAAGACCACACGTGTAGTAAGTGACCTAGACAGATTTGAACTCAGGTCTTTCTAATTCAAAGTCCAAACCTCTTTCCATTTTGCCACAGTAAATGGTTGATTGAAGTAACTAATCATGACTTCAGAAGGCTTGTAGCGATGTATGCCTCCTGTCTCTTAGCATAAAGTTGGTAGACTAGAGTTACTAAATGAAACACAAATTTTAAGGCACAGCCAATGTGTTAATTTGTTTTGTTTTGCTATATTATTTAAAGAGACAGTATGTGTAGGTAGGGGAGGTGGTAAAAACTCATAAAAAGTGACACTGATGAAGAAGGAAAGAACATCAATAAAACATAAAACAATGAAACAAAATTCAAGAAGTTTTGAATTCAATGTCCTTCCAGTTCCCTTCCAGATCTCCTGTTCAGAAATCATGATTATACATTCGTCTTAAAACTGATACATTCAATTCATTTAGCAATCATTTATTAGCTTATTTTTGTTCAGTTGTTTTCAGTCTATCTAATTCTTAGTATATGCATTTAGAGTTTTTTGGTGCAAAGATACTAGAGTAGTTTGCTATATCTTTCTCCAACTCATTTGGCAGATGAGGAAACTGAGTCAAACAGGATTAAGTGATGCCCAGGGTCACACAGTTAGTAAGTATCTGAGGCTGGAATTGAACTCATAAAGATGAGTCTTCCTGATGCTAAACCCAGTCCTCTATCCACTGTACCACCTAGCTGCCCCATTAGAGGTAGTCATTAGGCAGTCATTTTAATTCCATAGACATATATTAAAAACCTACTCTATACAAGGTAATCTGCTAAATGGTGAGGCTAAAAGGATAGGTAATTTATATAATGTAATTTAATATGTAGAAAGACATATACACATGTAACAAGAGACAATGAGAGAAGAACAAAGGAGAGGCACAGGCAAAAGCAACAAAAAAATGGAGGCGGGATTGCCTACCTATGTTAGACACTGTGCCAAGCAGTGGGTAGAAAAGATAAAGAGGATTAATTTTCCCTTGAAGATAATAGCCTAACAGAGACAGTTATATGTGTTTATATGTATGCATGTATGTATACATGTTTATATGTATACATGTATATATACATACACACATATCTAGAGATATACGTAGATATATAGATTAAATGAAAGAAAGAAAGAAATTAGATTATGAGCAATATGAAGTGCTAAGAGCTTAGAAAAAAAGAGGTACAAATCATTGCTGGTGATAGAGTATCAGGGAAGGCTTCCTGGTAGAGATAGCATTGTATTTATCCTTAAAGGTCACGTAATATTTCAATAGATACAAAAGCAAGGATTGGAGATGAAGTGGGGTGCAGTGTGGAAAAAGGATGAAAAATAATATCCCTATTGTAAATCTAAGAATTGAAGTGTTTATGGCCCAATTTTTCATCATTCTTAAGGGTGGGCCCCTCTCTGCCTCCTATCACATGTTTTGTGCCACGATCATAACATTCTTTAAGCTGAACAGGTGATTCAGGGTGCTGTGAATAAGTATTTCAGGCTGAGTTCGTTATTGCCAACTTCCTGGGCAGTAAGAATCTTTCATCAAGGCTACTTTAGCTACTTTTCATTTTCTCCTAAGATTCAGATGGCTGCAAAATGTCAAAGGGCATCCTCCTCCCCCTACCTCCTCCCCACATTTATTAAGGGCTTTAATGTTCAACACACAGTGTTAGCTGCTGCTTTTCTATTCAAGATGGATTTAAAATCTTCTGGTAGCATCAGGTTTTCTTTTTTTTTTTTTTTTGCAAGAAGGAGAGAGAGAGAGCTGAAGAGGTTTTATGATTTTACCCCAAGGTTTGTTAAAACCTTAGTCTCCAAATGCCCATTTCCATTTAGCTCCAAGACACTGCAAAGGGGATGCAACTCAAATAAATGAGTAAAAAACCCAAAAACTAAATGGGGTCCTCTTCAGAAATGAGCAGTATATTCTTTGTAGAGTATACCTAAGGAATATTGATGTTTTGGCATTACCTTTCTAGCCATTCTTACAATTACATCTGGATGTCAGTAAAACCATAGCTGAAACATTCTGTATGCAGCTCCAAACCCAAATCCCCGACATGGTGCATTTGCAGCCACCCAAAGTAAACAAGTGACTGCTTTGACAGGGAAACTCAATTGTACTGGAACATTTCATATGCTGAAAATGAACCCAGGGAGGCCTGTGTGCATTCTTGGAAGCTCTCTCTGTAGACCTCATGCCTACCTTTCCTTGCAAAACAGTTTTCCATAACCCTCAGTGAAATGAGAGTTAGGTGCATTTCCTAGATTACAAGTCCTACCAGGCAGAACACACACAACCAGTTGTGCATGATAAAGAATAGATCTTTAGATATTTTCTTGCTGTCCCTAAGGACAAGTCACGTATTCAGGGGAGGTAGTCCAAAAAAGTGGGCAATTCAATTTAATTCACTTCAGCAGGCATATGTTAAGTGCCTACTGTGTGCAGGGCCCGACAACAAAGTAACCCTACAAACATAATTTTCAAAAAGTTCATAGTCTAGTAGGAGGATAAGATGTGAACACAGAAAATTGGGATAAAAGGAAGAATAAGAGAACTGCAAAGAAGAGACCCAGAAAATATGTTGTCAGAAAATTAGAGAGAGAAAATGTTATTTTGCCTGAAGAGTTTAGAGAAGGTGGATTTTGTGGGCAAGTAGGGCTAAATCTGAGCCTTTAAGGAAGGGAGAGACTTCAAAAGATAGCAGCCATTGGGAGAGGAGAGGGCTCATTCCAGGCAAGAAGGAAAGCATGAACAAAGGTGTGAAAACTGGAGACAATTGGGCTGAAACTTAAAGCAAGTGAAGGCTATTATGAGACATGGCTAGAAAGGTGAGTTGGAGCAAAAGTGTGTAGGTCCTTGAATCCAGAGTCAGGGAGTTCTGTTTTGTTTGGGAGACAATGGGGAGCCATTAAAGATATATAGGAATCATTCCACATATTTGTTGTTTCTTTGTGATGCTTTTCTTCCTAGACTATCAAAGCTTTCATTTTCATAATCTTAGAGACTGAATTCCTATTGCTCCCCCTGCAGTTACATGCTCTGAATTTTAGCCAGAGTGCTGACTTGTCATTCCTTTATGCAGAACAGTCCATCTCTATTGTCTTTATGCCTTTGCATTGCCAGTCTTCCATACTTGGATGCTTTCCCTTTTTACCTCCACCTTTTGGAATCCCCACCTTCCTCACCTATTTTCCTTTGTTGACTGTCACTGCTTGTGTTTGTTCCTTTGTTTGTTTTGTATCAGATCTGTCAATTTACTTCATTTAGGAAACTATTGGTTAAAAAACTCCCTTTACCAGTGCATATAGGTACCTCGCTCCAGACAATATTTCTTAGAGAATTTCCAGGGTCACTGATTGTTTAAGTGATTTGTCCAGGCTCATACAGCTATTATGTGTTAGATGGAAGACATGAGTCCAGATGTGCCTCCCTGATGAATTATCTCTCTGTTGAATATACCATATACCCTCTCTACAGAAGGCTTCTCATAATATCCTTAATTGTTAGTGGACCAAATTAAAAAAAAAAATTTGACTGTGTATATGTATTTACTTATGTACCATGCTTCTCCCAGTTTTCATTTCTGTCTTTGCAACCTCATAGCTTACAAAAACAGGCATTCACCAAACATTGCAGTATTGAATCCAATCCATGCCTACATTGATGCATATTATCAATATGACCCTGAGCAAATCATAGGATCATAGGATCAAAAGATCCTAAGATCATAGGACTGGAATGAAAAGGGATCTCAGAGGTCATCTATTCCAAGTCCTACATATAATAGAGATAAAGATGGAAGCCATCTCCAACCCATCATAATTCCAGTGGTTTCCCCCTGTTAATTAATACCTATGTATCCTACATATAGCTTGCTTTGCACATATTTGTTTGCAAGTTTTCTCCTCTATTAGAGAGTTAGCTTCTTTTTTTCTTTTCTTTTTTTTTTTTTGAGAGTTAGCTTCTCCAGGGTCTTTTGCCTCCTTTTGTATCCCTAGTGCTGAGAAGAGTGCCTGGCACATGGTAGGCCATTAATAAATATTTATTTATTGATTGACTGATTGAAGTGAGGCCTGAGGAAATTAAGTGACTCACCTAAGGATCAGGAGGCAGAATCTGAACCCAGGTCCTTTGAATCAGCCAGTGCTGTTTATATTGTACCATACTATTGTTCAGGGTTTCCTAGAGCACTAAGAACTCCAGAGATGGCCCAGTCACATAGCCAATAGGTGCAAGAGATAGGACTTGAACTCAGCTATACTTGGACTGAGGCCTGCTCTCTATCCACTAGAATAAGGATCATAATATTTGGACTACCTACCTTACATTCTCATCTTTCCCCCCAGCCTCAGGGGAGTGAATCTTAATGGGGCATAGAAATACACTGTTATATTAATAGATGACTAAAAATCCTCTTTCCCAAACTAAAGAGGGAAGAAACAAGGCAAATAAAGTTTTTTCTGGTCACCAGGATTTTATTTTTGTAATTTCAATTAAATAAGCATTTAAGTACTATGGTGATGGGTAGCTAGGGGGTATAGCAGATAGAGTCCTTGGTATGGAATTAAGAAGACATGAGATCAAATGCAGCCTCAGACACTTACTAGCTGTGTGACCCTGGGCACTTAACCCTCTTTGCCTTAGTTTCCACATCTGCAAAAGGAGCTGGAGAAATAAATGGCAAACCACTTCAATATCTTTGCCAAGAAAACTCCAAATGAAGTCATGAACAATTGGACATGACTGAAATGACTAAACCACAAAGTACTAGGGTTAAAAGACAAAAATAAAACCTTAGACAGCTTACATTCTCCTGGAGGTAGACAAACTGTATCTTCCTAATTCAGGCTAGGATTCTTTCCAGAAACTGGAGCTAATTCCCTGAAGGAGCCGACAAAGTCCACTGCTTGGCCAATATAAAGTGGGCATCTTCAGTAGCCCTGGGGTGCATCTCTACTGCCTCTGTCACACCCTTTGTATTTTCCTCAAAGCAATAATGCTTATCTTTCTAGGAGAATAGCATAGCAGAATAGCCAGTAGCACAGTTACGAATAGAACACTTTATTCCCATTAGTGTCAGGGTGGACAAGTTAAGTACATTCTAAACATTGCACTTTAGCGTATTCTCAGAATAGTATCAAAGATAAACACCCTGGGAGGCTAATATCTTCTTTTGCATGCAGATGACTTGGCACTAGGGAGACTGAGGGCTAGAAGACCAGGAGCATCAAAACAGCCAGTCTCAGGGTTAGTGCAGCAGAGAGAAAACACACTGAAGATGACATAGGAAATGGGGCAGTATGATTTGACAAGCATTAGGCTGATTCACTTTATGATAAAGGAAGTCACCTATTATGGGTACAAAGAGGGTGCTTCTTTGTTTTTCTATCAATACAATTATAAAATGACAGCATTAGAAGAGGCCTTGAAATATCCTATTTCTAAATCCCTTCTCTTTTAGTAAGACCACACAGAAACTGTCCCAAGCAGATGGAAGTCATCCTGTTTTTAAAGCCCTCCCAGGGAAGGAGGTTCCATAAACTCCCTTTGTAACCAGTCCAGTGTTTAACAACCCACACTTCCAGGAGATGTTCCCTTATATCACTTAATATCCTTCTTGTTGCAACTTAAAGCCATTTCCTTTTATTTTGTCTTCACTGAAAATGGAGAGCAGCTGTTCACTGTCCTCAGGTACTTGAGTGCCTTTCTCTCTGGAATAAATAACTCCTTAACCTTTTCTTTAAGTCCTTCTGTATAATTATTCTATCATCTTGGTCACTCTCTCTCTTCCAGACCCTCTACCAATTCTTTGAAATGCTTTAAGCTGAGTCATTGAAAAGCCTCAAAGGGGAAGATACATAAATTCAGAGGCCAGGCCCTGAAGCCTCAGCCCAAGAGCCTCTAGCTGGAGAGCCAAATGCTCATTCAGTTAGTATTCATAAGATTGCTGGCTGGGCAGAAATCTGTCTCTTGCAGTCCCAGGGGCTAAGGTGTAAGAGCAAGAGCTTGGACTGGGAGTCAGGAGACCTCATGAAATCAAGTACTGGCTCTGTCACTAATTAGCTCAGTCATTTCACTTCACCAGCTTTCATTTTATTTCTCTATTCAATAGGGGGTCATAAGATTTAAAGAAGATCAGCATGGTATAATGTGGATAGAGTTCACTTGTGAGTAAGGAAGAACTGCGTTCATATACCGCGTCACATACATCATGACTATGTCATCCTGGGTTGGTAATTTTGCTGTAATTTCTCCAGACAACACTCTAAGATAATTAAGTTGATGAACAAGTTTGGGTCTGCAGTGGTAGATGGTGTTCCTCATACAGATAAAAGAAGCATTTATTAAACTCCTACTATTTGCCAGGCACTGTGTGAAGCACTTTATAAATACTATCTCTTCTGATCCTCAAAATAACCCTGAGGGGAAGGTGCCATTATTACCTCTGGTTTACACTTAAGGAAGTGAGAGGTTAAGTGATTTCCAAAGCCACTCAAATAGTAAGTGCCTGAGGCTGGATTTGGATTTAGGCCTATCTGGACTCTAGGCCCAGCACTCTAGGCACTATCTCACCTAGCTGTTTTATACAAATCACAGAAAAGAAGAAGGAGAAGGAAGAGGAGGAGGAAAAGGAGATGATGATTCCAAATTCAGAATTCTTTCATTTATACCAAAATGCTAGGGAAACACAGGGAATAAAGTTGTATAGGAAGGATTAGAACTCATATCTAATTCTCCATAGTCCAGTACCCTTTCCACTACACTGCATTCACTGACTTTTGTAAGGTGACAATTCAATTCAAAACATGTATTTTTCCATCCTGCCCAGGCCAAACACTCTCTCTTCATGAGTGGGGTTGATCAATCAATCAATCAATCAATAAGTAGTTTTTTTTGAGCACTTATTATGTTCCAGACACTTTCCTAGTCAACCAAGATACAAAGAAAAGGAAAAAAATCATCTCTCTCAAGATCTAGGTAAAACTATATTTAACTTTCTTTAGCCCTTCATTATCTCAATTGAATCTGAGGATCTGGAGTTTATTGGAATCAGGAAATACTATCAGGCTCTGCTGTCCATTTTAAGCAAATGCTATCTAAATAGGTGATTTTGTGTTGTCAGCAGCCACACCAGAAAAATGGATCATACCCTATGTACAATACACATTTGAAGCCAAATTTTTGAAACAACATTTTGGAATGTAATCAGTTGGCTGTTGGCCACAGAAAGGCACAGCGACACAAGTGCTGACTGGGCCTCCAAGTCACTTCCACTGGGATAGGTGAGGAATGGTATCTGGCTAAGTTTTCAGGAAAAGTACCAAGAGCTGGGACATAGATCTATGAAGAAAGCATGAGTAGAACAAAGGCTGAAGCTCCATGTATTCTCTTAGATAGAAAAGAAACCATAGTTCTCCATGTGGGCTATGACATGGCCAAAAGTTTTCTCTGTTTAATGTGGGGTCCATATTTAGATAAGTATATTCCAATATAATTGGTTTCCTTGGTCATGCTATGTATAGCATGCATCTAAAAACGTTAATTCTAAGGAAGTGCAAGAAGAGCAAAGAATAAAGACTAATTCTTTTGTGTCTTTTTGTGACTTAAATACAAGACCACTACTACCCTAAGGAAATCTCCAAATGTTAGAGCAAGCTACAGAAGCACAATAGCAGATTAATATTTACATAGGCCTTTTTTTCCCCTACTACATATACTGGGGTGTTTTTTACCTATGGGATAAATCAGCACACAATTCAGGGGGCTAAAAGAAGCCACCCTTAGACCTGCCAGTCCTCACTGCTTTTGATCAGCCCTTTCAATGCCTTCTCCCCATAATCCTGGTGTTTTGCTATATTGCATTATCCTTCCTGTCAGAAAGTCAGAAATCTAAGAAAACTTATTCATTCTCAAGTCAAAGACAATGTGTTACACGTGGGGAAGGGGGAGTGGACATTTTAAAAATAGGAGGAACAGAGGGTGGTGATTAAAGTCCCTGAAGATGGAATGAATGTCTTGTATCTGTAAAGGAGATATCTGGGTACAAAAGGAAATTCCCAGCATCCCTCATTCCAACCAGTACAAGGCCAACTCTTTTGTTTTTGTTTTTGATTTTTTTAAAATTTTGAATGGTTACAGAATTAACACAGAAATTTTCCTTTTCCCTGGGGCTTTTAGGATGTCTTCTTGGAGTCCATGCCTTGGGATGGAGTTTTGCAAAGAATGTGACTTCTCTCTTATGACTCAGGTTCCCACCAGAATTCTGCCACAGTCATGTAAAAGGAGAGAATGGTTAAAACCAGAAACCTTTCCTATCCCATTCTTACACTGTTCAAGAACCTCACTACTTCTAAGTAACCTCAGCTATGCATGTAAAACATATGGTATCCTACTCAGAACATTTTTTAAATCACTCAGGATGTATCCGAAGTCAGAAGAGTTGGGTTTCAACTTTATTTTTTGCTGCTAGGTAGCTGTGTGACCTTGGACAAGTGTTTTTTTTTTTTTTTTTAGGTTTTAATTTATTTCTTTACATGTAAAACAGGGGGTTTAAACTAGATAATCATCAAGGTTGCTTGCATCTCTAAATTCTGGCAATTTATTTTTAAAATGTAGTACAATACAATATGAACTATCTCTAAAGGGGTTCCTATGTTCTTGAGTTCCCCAAAACCATGCCACTCGGATGGAAGCTCCTACAGGGGCTTCTGAGAGGAAAAGGCCCCTTGTTTGATCTTGGCAAATCTGCAGAGACTTGTCATCAGAAAGTTGACTATTAGAAGGTTACATTCTTCTCCTTTTTTTAAAATTTTTCCTCTAGCCACCAGAACTCAAAGGCTATCCACTAAGGCACCGATCATTGAAGGATGAATCCAGTGCCTTGTGAAAGATGAAGCACACATTGATTTATTATGAGTGCTTCTTCCTCTTGATTTCCCAGTCAGACAAAATTAGATTATCCTAATAGAACGGGAAGGAACAACATGGAGAGAAAGGGGGTCCACAAAGTCTCTCAGTGTATTCTTTATGATGATTTGACACTGGATCATTCAGAAGGCAGCCCATCTCCTGTGATACTCTCCTGTTATCAGGAGATTGTTACATTCTCTTCAAGGAAGCAATCATCTACTCTGTTCCTCTTTCCCATTTCCTATAATTGTGCTAAGTGTCTCAGTGGATAAAACTCTGGGCCTGGAATCAAGAAGACCAAAGTTGAAATCTATTCTCAGACCCTTGACAAGTCATTTAACTCTGTCCCAGTTTCCTCAAGTATAAAAATGGGGATAATAATAGCATCTATATCCCAGGGTTGTTATGAGGATCAAATGAGATAATATTTGTAAAGTGATTGGCATAATAAAAATAGTGCCTGGAAGATACTAAACACTTAATAAATTTATGTTGCTTTCTCCCTCTCTCCAATCCTCTCTTCCTGCTTTCCTTCCTTCCTAAATTCCCTTCCATCCTTCCATCCTTCTGTCCCTCCTTCCTTTCCTCTTCTCCATGCTTTGATTGCTAAGAGAACAAGATATAGCAACTATCTATCACCAAAGACTCTGAGGGCTCCTCCTTCCTCTCCTAGAAATGAAACTGTGTATTTTTTCCATTCTATCCTCCCAGAACACACATCCTTTTCCTGACTGTTGATGCATAGGATGTTTTGTTTTGTTGTGGGTGTTGTGAGTGGGTTTGTTGTTATGGTTGATGGTGGCGGTAGTTTTTTGGCTTGTTTGTTTTTTGTCTGTTTGTTTTAACAAATTCCTTACATCCCAGCATCTGGATAGGATTTGTAGCTTGTCAATTTGCTATTTTGGGCCCAATTCAACATACCTTTATTAATCACCTACCATGTGCATGGTGCTGAGCTAGGCTTTAGAAATACAAAGATAAGAGTTGTACAAATACAATACAAAACAAACAGAATTTTTTTTTTTAAAGAGCCCATGCTCTTGAAGAGTTCACCTTCAACTGGGGGTGGGGCACAATACGTAAATATATGTGTGCATACATACATGTATACACACATATATGTTTATATATGTGTGTGTACATACATATACACATATAAATGTGCACATACATACACAAGTATATATGCATGTATATATAAACATATATGTGTATGTATGTTTATTTACCAGCAATAATAGATGGAGCAGAAATGGCTTCATGCAGGAGACCATACATGAGCTGAGCCTTGAAGGAAGTATTTTAAAAAGTAAAGTTGAGCAGGGTGTGTAAATTTGCAAGAGCATCAAGAACACATTTGCCTGTGGTATTTGTCTACATACACCATACAGATTTTTCTCAGGCAATATCCAAGTTCAAACTTCGTGACTGCTCCAGCTAGGAGCTATTTCATTCATTTTTTCCCTCTCTTTTTCATTCTCATCTAGCCTCCCTGTTCCATCATCCCTTCAGTAGAAAAGTGAAGAAAGGAAGACAAAAAGCACAGTAAGTATTTTACAAATATTATCTCATTTTATTCCCACGAGCACACTGAGATGTTTTACAGTTGAGAAAACTGAGCCAGACAGCATCTCCCAGGGTTTGAGGCTAGATTAGAATTTGGGTCTTCTTGACTCCAAGCACAGTGTCACCTAGCTGAACAAAAGTAAAGGAGCTGCACAGAGCCAGGGCAAGAAGGAAAGGGAGAAGGGAGGCTATCAGAAACTTTAAAATCCAGGGCACCTGAACTAGACCCAATGAATTAAGCTCCTTGGCTCTGATTGACGTTAGGATGCTAGGGTGTGTTGATTTCAGTGGGGGACCTTGTACAAACTGCCCTCACCCCCCACCAAAACACACACACACACACACACACACACACACACACACACACACACATACACACACACACAGAGGATGTACTGTCTTATCACCCTAACCATCATCAAGCTTTAGCTCATCTGCTTTGTCCTGCATGAAAACTTTCCTGAGCCCCCTAGGAATAGTGCTTGCTCTCTGCCTTCCTTAAATTATAGGTTATATATGATGTCCCCAAGGAGAATGTTAACCCCTTGAGCACTAGGATTATTCTTCACTGCCTAGCACAGTGCTTAATAAAGTCTTGCTGGCTTGAAATAAGCTGTATTTCTCCATGAAGCTCTGTGTATGTGAAAGAACCAGACAGACACAGAGATGAGAAAGAAAGAAACAGAACATGCAAAGTGATGGTGTCTTTGGAGCTTTTAGGAGCTATTCATGCACTTCAACATAAAAGGTGAAACATTTCCATGCTATTTTTCTCCTTCAATAACAACTTTAAAACACACTGATAAAAACTGTGAATGAGCAGCAAATACCCTTAGTGTAAAGGAATGTCATTAGGATAAATTATTTGCCTTTCTGTCACTTGGCTTTCTTTTGTAATTGTAGTTTACTACAATGTAAGAAAATAACACCTATACACAAAGCAACCTTCCCTAATGGACTTTTAGCCTTTCAAAATGTAGCTTTGCCCAACCTTCACTTGGTATCAGTTCAGACTCTCCCATTATTAAAATGAATGAATTCGTTCCTGGCTTCTCTTTATCCTGTCATGATTGGAATAGGGAAAAAAATCAGGAAAATCACTAAGTGGGAAAGAGCTCTTTAGATTTTTAACTTGGGTCTGAACAAGAAAGGGCATAGTGTGGAGGGCTGATATTGCCACCAAACTGTTAATTTCATGGGGTGCTTTCAAATACATCTGGAAGGCTACCTCCCAATATTAATGACTCTTTTCCACATCATGAAATGAATCAGATATGAGACTGAAGTGAATTATCACAGAGTTTTTTGGGCAGTGACCTGATTCTAAAATGTCCTAGGAGGCAGAAACTACTGGTATCATCAAATACCAGCACCCAACAAACTTGGAAAATAATTTTAAAAAATTCATTTTCACTCACTACTAATTTCCCACCAAAATTATTCTATGGAGATTAAACTATTTATCAAATTCTAAGAAAATATGTGGCTAATTAATAATCAAAGTCTCAAGGGTAAATAATAAAATATTTCCTGATCAACTGGATCTTTCGTTTAACTACTCCATTTACTACTGTTTGATAAGGTTTCATTGCTCAATCTCTGAGAGGTAAGAGCGAACTGGAGAATCATGTAGTGCTTTCAGATTCTTAAAGGCACTTGCTGTTGAAAAAAAAATCTCTTCAACATCAACATTTTTATAGTAATGCTAGATGACAAACAATTATAGAACAGTATAATCCTGGAAGAATCAAAATTGTCAATGACCCACAGAACAATGGAATGACATATGGTGGGTATGAGCAGGTTGTTCTCATGTAACTAATTATGACTTGTGCATGAAAGCAGTGTGCTATAATGAAAAAGGCACTAGATTTGGAATTAGATAATCTGTGCTTGAAATCCTGGTTCATCTAACTACCAAGTGAAGACCTGGAGCAAATAATTTTACCTCTTTAAGATTCACTTCCCTTTTCTGTAAAATCAGGTAATACTTATCTGATGGCTAATGTCCCTGAGAGTTGTAAATTCTTGCATCACACCATATAAGACTTTCCCTGTTTCTCTGTATTCATCATATTTATTGTTTCTTAAAGCACAATAATATTTCATTAGATTCATGTACCATAATTTATTTAGCCATTCTCCAATCAAGAGACATCAATCTTGTTTCTAATTCTTTGTTACTATAAGATATAATTCTACAAATTTGGTGCATATGGGGTTTTCTTCCTTGTCATTGATCTCCTAGTGGAATCATCCTGACAAATATTGAAGACATTTACTCACTTTTTTTTCACATAATCTCAAATCACTTTTGAGATTGGTTGGACCAATTCACAGTTCCACCAACAATACTTCAATGTTCTGATCATCTCACAACTCCACCAACATTGACTATCTTATCCATTTTTACCTTGGCCATATTTCCAAGCACTTTTAGCAATTATATACATACCAAATTCAATGTTTCGTACAAGACATTTGAAGCTTCAGGGATACTTTATATATTTTAACTTATCAAATATATATGTACATATACACATATATATGTAAAATATACACATATTGATATATAGATATATCTCTCTCTGTATATATATATGTATATACATACATATATATATATGTATATTTATATATACACACACAGAGAAACCAAAACAAATGAAAATGCATTTCTTCAATGGCAGTACAACTTTGTCTGATACTCTGCAAACCCAATAGGGCTAACAAATCATATTATGTGATTGAGAGTGACTCAGAGTTCAACTACAAGTATCACAAGATGATATGACAATCCATCCCAGAGAACTTCAAAATGATAGGAATGACATTGGAGTGAGTTGACCCCTGCCTGAGGGGTGAACTCAAAGTCACAGAAGTGTAAGTTGAGGCTATGCTATTTCATTCTTGGTGGCCCCTAGAACTCATAGTATCCCAGGACACAACTGCAGAGGGCAAAGGTCACAATGATGAAATTATGCTGACCAAAGAAGAAAGATTTGGTTAACTAGCTGCCTGGTCACAGACTTTCAAATTTCAGAGTAGGAATAGATCTCAGAGTTCATGAAGTACAACCCCTACCTGAAGCTAGAATCCCTTCCACAATTCACATTTCCATTGGATGACCATCAGTGTCAAGGTGTTCACAACTCACTGTAATAACTTAATCTGCTCAGGGTCAGTTCTAATTGTTAATATATTTCCCTTTATATCAAGTCACAATATGCGCCTCTGCCAAATCCACCTTTTTTTTTCTTTTCCTAATTCTGCCCCTTGAGGATACTCAAAACAAGTCTAATCTGTCTTCCACATGAGAGCCCTTCTAACGTCTGAGGATAGCTATTATCCTCCCCACCCCCACACTCTTCTTTAGCAAATGTCTCAGTTGGAAGAAAAGATGTTTTGTTATCACCACTCAGTCTGAAGTTACTCTTGAGGTTGGAGTGGCCCTTCCTTGCAGGAACTCCTTGACTCCCATTCAAATGATAGGTGGGTGGCCTGGTTGCTCTTATTGGGATATTCTTCTGTCCCTTTGCTTTTTCAAACTACCTTATTAGTGATAACTACATGTGGAAAAGAAAAGTCTGAAAATTTCTTTTAATTTATCTTGTCCTTCTCCTATATGTTTGACTCAATCTACTGAGATTTTTGTTTTAATATAATGGCAGTACATCTTCAACTTTACAATAGAAAATAGTGGCAAAACTGGATTTAAATTACATAATTTATTTTACCACCAATTTTGCTGAAACATACCCATTCTCTAAAGCAATGAGTATTGGTAATTCAGAAGCACACTCATAGTCCTTCAGGACTCCTCAGAATGGAAATAGCAGCTTGTTCTAAGGAAAAGAAGGTCAGTTCACTAATTAAAGAAGGCCACCGTGTGGGGACATGGCAGCATAAAAAGGGTGGACCTCTTCATGCTTCACTAAAAGCCAATTTCTGTCTCATTGTGACTACTCTTGCGGCAGTGGTCAGAGATAATTCTAAGGATGTTTTGGATAGACAGCTCAGGTATACAGCACTCTAGCTCTTCTATCAATTTTTCTGACTTCTCCCAAAACCATTTACATTCTTATTTTTTTAGGGATTCTTAAGTAGATAGAACAGAATAAAACTACGCCTATCCCCAGCCTTGTCTTTCTTAATAAGGTGACCATTTGTCAGAATGATGTCATTCTATTTCTGAACTAAGAGAAAATATGGCAAATGTAATTTAGCTGACAGACTTTACTTTTGCCTTCGAGGATGCTTGGAAATTTGGTACAGTTGCTTGTGGTGCCATGGGATGCTTATTCATTGTCATGTCCCTTCTTTGCTTCTACTCACAAATCCACCACTTGCCTTGTTGGTATTCCCTTGTTTCTGACTGCTATTATCTCTTTCTGATTGTTAGTTTCCCAATACTGTAACTTTGTCTGCAGTAGAAGACAGAAAAATGTTTCCCCACCATTACTTGTATTTCTTTTCTTTTCTGTAAGATATCTTTAAGGTTTTTACTGCAGAAAAAATATGCAATGTGTAAAAATAAAAAAGAACAAAAATTTACACATTTTCAAGATCTTTTCCAGCTAATCACAACATATAAACATGTAAGAAATGGACCTTCAATTCCATTTTTTAAAAAGTGCCAGCTTTGCCACTAACAGAATATAGGAAGAGATCATATCTCTAAAATCTAAACTTCAGGTTTTCTAATGCATAAAAACAGGGGCTTGAACTAGATGATCTCTAAAGTAAAAGTGGAGCTTTGGTCAACTTGGTATGAGGAGTATGTCTATTACAGATACGAGAAATGATACACACAGAGAGATAGTTAGGAAAGAGCAAACTGAGATTTGAGAATAAGTGAATGGCCCAATAGAGAATATGAAGGGAAGAATAAAATAAATTTGTAAATGCAGTTTGAAGTAATATTTTAGAGAGCCTTGAATACCTAAGGAACTTGAATTTTATCCCATAAGCAACAGGGAACTATTTGACTCATTTGATCAATGGAGTGACATAGTAGGATCTGTGCATGAGGAAGATCACTTTGGTTGCTCCTAGAGATGCATAAGAATGGGGAAAGACTGAGAGAGGGCAGGGAATCCAGTAAAGAAGTTTAGGTCTCTTTAATAATCCATTGTTGCCCAGGAGGGCTTCTCTTTCTAGCTGTTGTCTTTGATGTCAATTAATCTGCTCTTATCTATATGGAATTGTAATGACAAGTTCTTGGATTCTAGATGATGCAGATATAATTTGGCCTGGGAAAGACTTGAGTTCAAATCCTCTCTTTGATGCTTACTAGAGAACTGTAAGACCTTGGGCAAATCAATCTTTTTGAACTTCACTCTTTTATAAACTAGGGATAATACCTTCAAGGGATGTACTCCCTATGATTATAGTGAGGATCAACTGAGATACTGTATTTAAAATGTTTCATATAACTGAAAGAATTACAGTTTACTGTTGCTATCATTATTGGCTTCCTTACATCACTGCACCGGGAGTGAGGAGACACAGGTTTTGCATCTTTTTCCACTGTCAGGGCACCATGTGTATTATTCCTCCAACTACATCCTCCTCAGTCTATACTGACTAGTATTCCTGGACAGTGGACACCATGAGTGCTGTCATGTGAAAAAAGAAAGAAAAAAAGAAAAAAAGGCTCAGATAGATTAGGAACTTAAGTGTTTTTTTTTTATTCTGCTCCTTTCTCTGAGGAGGTGCCTGCCCTGAATACAGGTTTCATAAATGTGACATTGTGACACTGTTTGTCGGCCAGACTGCCTTGGCTCACAGACAGAGTATTATAAATGGCATACTTTCCCTTCATTGATTTATACTGTGTAATGTGATGGCCTGGTCTGATTAATAAATACAGGTGACAGGGAGCAGAAGCAGTAACACGGGGGCAATGTTAACTCAGGAAATAGCCATGTACACACTGACTACTAGAAAATGATAATGACGAGTGTGCACACAGGCATAGTGTTACCTATTGAACTAAGGGTGTAAGGGGTGAGTGGAGGGGATGTGGGTGGAATGTCAGCCCATGAGGCAAAATCAAAATGCTATTAGGCACAATTTTCCAAATAAATATAATACTAAAGGAGAATGCTAGATTGATATAACTCAAAGAATATTCTATCACCATCAATCCCCAATTCTGCTCTATAGGAAGACCTACACAAAATAAGTAGTCATTGGATGGTATAATTTGAAGGCTTCACAGAAGTTCCTTCCTCAAATGGCCTTCTATAGGGCAAGAATTTCTCCCATTAAAGACATTTCTTTACATTAATGATGAAGAATAGAAACAGAACAGAAACCAGGGTGTATGGAGGAACCACAAGAGGAAGCCAGAAGCCAAAATGACAGAACTAAATGCAAGGTCAGGGGGAAAGAAAATGAGAGGCTTTAGGAAAGTGATGCACTAAAGTAACCTTTAAGTACTTCATAGTTTGTTGTTGTTTTGGAGTGTGTGTGTGTGTGTGTGTGTGTGTGTGTGTGTGTGTGTGTGAGTGTGTGTATTTGGAAGACTGCCCCTCTTAATACAGACATTCATTTTGATACTTTGCATAAAACCAGAAACAGAAAAAGCAGGATGATAGCCAGGCAAGTCACCAGAAGTTCAATGCAGAAGACAAACGCAGCAGCCCTGGTGAGGAGTATTTAGAGTCAGAAAACATGGTTTTGATTTCAGAGAAGCTCAAGAAACACAGAATCTCAGAGATGGAAGGGGCCTCAGAGGTCATTCAAGTCTAACCTGTAACTGAATTAGGAACCCCCAATCACATATCAACCTCATCAGTGCAGGACAACACAATACCTAGTGAGGAAACCCATTCCATTGTGAGGAAGTTTTTCTTTATTACAAGCCCAAATGCTCTTCTTTGACAATTTTGCTTTGTTTTCTTTCTGGGTCCAAGTAAAACAAGTCTAATCCTTCTATACATAAAAGTCCTTCAAATTGTGAATAAAGTTATTCCATGACTTGCCAACTCTTCTTTTCCAAGTTTAAACATTTCCCATGATCCTTCTGTAGCAAGGTTTACAATCCTCTTATCCTCTCAGTTACCATCCTCTGGACAATATCTTGGTTGATAATGTTTTCTGAAATGTGGCTCCCAGAATGGAAAATAATATTTTAGAGGGAGTCTGATCATGGCAGACTGAGTACAATGGAACCATGTCTTCCCTTGGTCAGGACACAAAGGTTGGTCTGATCTCTGAGATCCATCTTAGAAATGTACTTTTATAACTTTCTTGGATCAGTAAGCTCCAATATTGCTTCCTTGTCTCTTTGGAGCTAACAGTTGAAAAACAGACACTGTCTATGCTTAGAATGGTTTGTGGCCTGAATGGTGTCACTGAAGTATGTTTGCCCGCGTGGTAGTCCAAGTGACTCCTAGCTTCTTTCCTATATTTAGGTTATAGGGTTTTCCATGACTTGCCTAATCCTGTAGCATCAATCACTCTTTATTTGATTGCTGATCCAGATGGCAAGTTGGTCAGGTATCCCAAGGGCTCCTTTGGATACTCTATGGACATTCTTTTTGCATTAATTTCGTATCCTGACTTTAGAATGGAAGGTGAGATTGGGAAAATGTAAATTAGATGGGGAGTCATTTTTCCCCAGAAGTTGTTCTGAACAATATAAAGGTAAGATCAAGAGTTAGTTTTTAAGATACAAACTTTGTGGGCCTTCCAATGACCCAAATGGAGTAAGGATAATGGTGCAGAAAAGCAATCCTAGAGAGGCTGATGAGAAAGAGAGACAGAAAGAGACAGAGACAGGAAGAGAAAAGATACACATACTTCTGTGTTAAATCCATTATTTATAAGGCATAATTAAGATCACCATTTCTCATATTTCACTAGGAGAGAATTGAAACTGCTGGAAGCAAGAGCTAAGAATGATAGTGTTTGTCCAAGATAATGCAGACACTATTGATTCCTTCATGTGAGGATTTGGTGGGCATCCTTGCCACATATTTTTATCTCCATAATATTCTGGGAGGTCCCTTGGCACTA
>NW_020954556.1:13367881-13407934 GCF_900497805.2 Vombatus ursinus
GTTGAAAAGTAGGTTCTTCAAATATTATTAACTCCCTTTTCCAGATGAGGTAAATTAGGTCCCAGAGAACTTAAATGACTCAGTTTCCTTGCTGTTCCTCATACATGAAACTCTGTCTCATGTCTGGATTTTTTCACAAGCTGTCCTCCACACCTGGAACTCTCCACCTCCCACCTCTCCAACCACATCTTTTCTTTCTGCATTTCTTCAGATCTCAGCTAAAGTCCCAATTCTCTTTAATTTTAGTGCCTTTCCTCTAAGATTATGTCGAACTTCTCCAGAATACTGTATATTTCTTTTTTGTACGTAGTTGTTTTCATCTTGTATGTCAACCACTCAGTCAATAAATATTTATTAACTGCCTATTAGGTTCTAGGCATTGTGCTAAGCACTGGGGATACAAAAAGAAGCACAGTCCTGACCCTCAAAGTGCTCACAATCTAATAGGGGAAGCAACAAGCAAACACATATGTACTAACAAACTATATGCAGGATAAATAGGCAATAAGTAACAGACGGAAGGCACTAGAATGAAGAGGAGTTGGGAAAGGCTTCCTGTAAAAGATGAGATTTTAGGTGGGTCTTAATGGAAGCCAGGGAAGGCAGTGAGTGGAGTTAAGAAAGGAGAGTGTTCCAGACATGTTCCACAGTAAGAAAAAATGCCTGGAGCTGAGAGATGAAGTGTCTTTTCGGTGTCTTGTTCAACGGCCAGGAGGCCAATGTCACTGGTTAGAATAGTACATGATGGGAGGGGGGGAGGTGTGGGAGTAAGGTGTAAGAATCCTGGAAAGGTAGGAGGGAGCTAGGTTATGAAGGACTTTGCATGCCAAACAGAATATTTTGTATTTGATCCTAGAGGTGATAAGAAAATATTGGACTGGATGGGGGGAGGGGGGTCAGGGAGAAGGTGCTGGCATCATCAGACCCATGATTTAGGAAAATTACTTTAGTGGTTCAGTGGTGGATGTACTGGGGTGGGGAGAGCCTTGAGGCAGGTAGACCCACCAGGAGGCTATTGTAACAGTCCTCTTATAAGGTGATGTAAGGTGGTAATAGAGGGGTGGTGTCAGTGTTGGAGAGATGTTGTAAAGGTGAAATCAACAGGCCTTGGGAAGAGACTGGATTTGGGAGAGGGTGGTGGGGAAAGATGATGAGGAGTTAAAGGTGACACTGAGGTTGCAAGCCTGAAGTACTGAGAGGATGGTGCTGCCCTCTACAGCAATAAGGAAACTGGGGGGGGGGGGGGGGGGGGATGATGATGTTGATGATGATGACGATGATGATGATGATGATGATGATGACAACGACGATGATGGTTGGAGGTTGGGGTAGAGTGAGAACCTTGACAACAGGGGATGATTTTGCCTGTTTTTGCATCCCCAGAACTTAGGACAGTGTATCTAGCACAAAGTAGACGCTGAATAAACACTTTAAAAATCACCCAAGGTCGCTTGGCTAGCAAGTGTCAAAGCAACCTTAGGAATCCTTCCACTACAATGCATTATTTACCATATTTAAGAGATGTGCAAGCAGGTGGCAAGCTGCTCATTCTGGCACTGGTCCCACTATGCATCAGTTGACAAGGGTTGGGGGGGAATGAGGGCTAGAGAAAGAGCAAGAAGGGATCCCAACTTAAGGGTGTTCTGAGATCTTCCAGGTACTTTACCTTATGTGGCATACCATGACAACTTAAGAGCAGGTCACTGAGGGGGGATATGGACTGAGACTTTCATCTGTCCTCAGTGCAGATAAATGGCTTGTGTGCTGGGTATGGTAGGGAGTAGAGTTATCCACATGTAATACTCCTAAGTGTGGGTAGAACCAGATTAAAATGTAATTGGAAAATATTTAACAAAATAAATAAAAATGTAATAGAACATAGATAATGTTTATATATGTATGTGTGTGTGTGTATATATATACATATATATACATATATGTACATATATATGTGTGTATATATACACATATATATGTACATATATATATATATATATATCTCCTAAGTCAACATGTGGCCTCCAGTGATCTCTAAGTACAAGCCAGTGAAAGTCACTTTTCTATTTCAGTTTGTCACCACTGATATAGAGAATGCATTGATTCCGGAATTTGAGGACCTGGATTCAAATTTGGTTTTTGATACTTATTATTTGTATGACATAGGTCAGCTAGATGAAACAGTGGATAGAATTCTGGGCCTGGAATCAGGAAGACTCATCTTCTCAAGTTCAAATCTGGCCACAGGAACTTACCAGTTGTGTGATCCTGGGCAAGTCACTTAACCCTGTTTATCTCAGTTTCCACATCTGTAAAATGAGTTGGAGAAGGAAATGGCAAACCACTCCACTATCTTTGCTAAGAAAACCACAAAAAGTGGTCACAAAGAATCATACATGAGTGAAATGACATAAGAACAACAATCTGTATGACTTTGGCAAGTCCCTTTAACTTCATGAGCCTCAGTGTCTCCTAATGTAAAAAAAAAAAAAAAGATATGGACTGGGTGGTCTTTGAGATCTCTCTGAAGCCAACTGTGGATCTATGATCCTATATCCAGCAATATATAGTTATCCCTTCCACATTGCGACTTTTCCTATCTCTGTTATGATATATCACAGATCAGAATAAGAAATTGAATAGGGGCAGCTAGGTGGTACAGTGGACAAAGCTCTGGTCCTGGATTCAGGAAGACCTGAGTTCAAATCTGGTCTCTGGTACTTGACACTTGACCCTGGGCAAGTCACTTAATCCCAAATACCTCATAAATAATAATAATAATAATAATAATAATAAATATTGGGAATTTGGGGAGAGATTTGCAGAAACCACAGATGACACGTGAAAGCCAGCAGACACAGAAGTTTAGAAACACAGAAATGCATAAAATATATGTTTAGTATTACATAATAGTAAAATATTTAATACCATAATAATTCAGACTTCTTCTCTGGTGCATAGGGAGGGCCAAAATTTTTGCTTGGATTTTCCAGATTGCGGTGGTACTGCCCCACTAGCTCCTGCAATGTGGAAGGGATAACTGTATTTGTGGATATGGGAAAAAAAAAAGGGTTATAATGAGAGGTACCAGTGAAAGTCAAGTAGTTGGCTACTTCTTGTACTTGATCTTATAACCAGATTCACAAAACCACTTCTGTTTTCCCTTCCTCTCCTCTTATATTACTCTAGTTCATTCCCCACATTCCTTTTTACCTGGTGTATTACAACAGTTTTCTAATCGATCTCCTTGCCTCAAGAATCTTCCTCTCCAATTCTTACTCCTCTCAGTTGCCAAAGGGATTTTTCTAAAGCTGACCTTGTCTCCTCTCAAACTCCAGTGCCTGCCTATTACCTCAAGGATTAAATAGAAAGGCCTCTGTTTGGCATTTAAATCTCTTCACTACTTTTCCCCTTCCTGCCTTTCCAATTCCCCTTTATGAACTCTATGATGTGCTTGATCTCCTGTCTTCCTGTCTTTTCTTTGGCTGTCCCCTATGCCCGGAAAGTTCTGCTACCTCAGCCCTATTTATTAGTTTCCGTGGCTTCCTTAAAAGACTCAGCTCAAATCCCACCTTCTATACAAGACCTTTTACTAGCCTTTAATGCTAGTGCCTTTTTTTCTAAGATTTCCTTCTATCTAATATGCATGATTAGGTATACAGAGTCAGAAAAAAAATATATAGGTATTTTTATATATCAATATATTGATATTATCTATATCTGGCAGTTATAGATAATACTGATATATTGAAATATTCACATTTCAATATATCTATGTCTATAGATATATGTTTCAATATAATGACCTATCCACCTTTTGCTGTTGTTGTTCAGTAGTTTCAGTTGTGCCTGACTCTTTGTGACCCCATTTGGGGTTTTCTTGGCAAAGACACTGGAGTGGTTTGCCATTTCCTACTCTAGCTCATTTTACAGATGAAACTGAGGCAAACTAAGTTAAGTTACTTGCTCAGGGTCACACAGCTACTAAGTGTCTGAGGACAGATTTGAACTCAGGAAGACTCATCTTCCTGATTCCACACACAACACTCTGTCCACTGTGCCTTTGGTATGTAGCTATTTACATGCTGTCTCTATTATAAAATATTAGTTCTTTAAGGGCAGAGACTTTGCCTTTCTTTGTATTCCCAGCTCTTAGCACAGTGTCTAGCATATGGACAGTGAATAATAAATACTGGTTGACTGATGAGTATCTGAAGGCACTGATAGACTGCTATCTTCTTCCAAAGATAGAACAAATAGCAACAGGCGTTCCTACAGCACACATTATCTCATCCATTTGGAGAAGCCTACTAAAGAGAATGGGGTGCAATGCCTGTCATGTGCCAACCATGCCAAAGGGCAAGGAGAACCAATAAGATTCTCAATCAGTTTCTCTGATCTTCAATAGCACACTATTTATACAGGGTAGAATTGGTCAAAAATGTTGTCTGAGCAATCTTACTAAGGTAAGTCAACATTTCTTGGTTATGTACAGCTTTCTTCTTCACTTTGGGTTAGTGAATTTGTCAAAGAATCCATAAAAACCTGTCCTGAATAGCTTAAAAGGGCATTCATATACATGATTGCAATGGAATACTACTATGCTATAAGAAATGATGAGCTCAATGATTTTATAAAAACATGGAAAGATTTGTATGAAATAATGAAGAGCAAAATAAACAGAACCTAGAAAATATGGTATGCAGTAACAGCAATATTGTTTTAAGAATGACTTTGAGTGAATGTTTTTTTTCTATTATAAATACCCAAATAAACTTCAAAAGACATATGAAGAAAGATGCTCTCTGCATGTAGAGAAAGAAGTGATAAATAGAAGTATGTATAGCCATTTCTAGGGTGGGAGGAGGGGAGAAAAAAGGGGAAAAAAAGAAATTTACATAATTTTGTTGTATATTTAAAGGAATAGCAAATAGTGCACAGTAGATTTGAAGTTTCATGTGCAATCATCCTTTTTATTGTACTATATTATGGAAATGCTTGTTTTATTCCATAAATGAAAAAAGGGCTCCTATAGACTCAAGCTCAAGCACACACTTGACCAAGTATGATCATTGGAAGAGGGAAGAGGGCCATGAGACTATAAGACAAGTAAAACTTCAGTCTTTGAGGGAGACAATCAGATCTGGCTGGAACATACATATTTTGTGGTGGTCGTTGTTCAGTTGTTTTAGTTGTGTCCTAATATTTCTGACCCCTTGGACCTATATCCATGGGGTTTTCTTGGCAAAGATACTGGAATGGTTTGCTGTTTCCTGCTCCACTGGCAAACAGAGGTTAAGTGACTTGCCCAAGGATACACAGCTAGGAATTTTTTGAGGTTGGATTTGAGCTCTTCCTGACCCCAAGCCCAGCACTGCATCACCTAGCTGCCTAAATGCAAACACTATGAGGTACAAGGCATCTCATTGTTGTTTACTGTGAAAAGAAGGCTTAACCTTAAGTACTATTTACCAGGTTAAATGGCAAATAAGGTGGCACTACATAGAAACTAGATAAATGGCAGGGCTGGTACCAAATGGAGGTAGCATGATATGGCAGAAAGAATAGTCAATCTGAAGTCAGAAAAATTGGGTTCAAATCCTGACTCTGACAATTACTCTCTATGTGCACATTTAGGTTAAGTCACAACCTTCCCGGACCTCAGTTTCTTCAAATGCATAATAACAAGGTTGACTAATAACCTCTGAAAGAACCTCTAAGGTTCTTTTTTAGCTCTAGATTTATGATCCTATGTCCTATGTTTCATATCATAGGTTTATCATTCTAAAGCTGAAAGGGCCCTTATCTTGCAAATAAGGAAACTGAGGTCCAGAAAGGCTGTGATTTTCCACAGAAGTGGTATCCTCCAAGAAGATTGCTATTGCAGTCACAAGTTTTCCTTTTGTATCTTTTTATTTTCCCTTTTGTGTCTCGCTATGGCATCTCTGACTATAGGAGGCATCCAGACTCCTTATATGTTTGCAGCAATAGAAGCAATCAGCTGCAGTATTCCAACTATCAAGGCCAAGGCAGATTTGTCTGAGTGTCCAATGAGATGAATACCCATAGGTACAGCTGATGGCTGCCTGCCTGAAGCTTCCCACTGAGGGCATTCCCTTCCCCCAAGGTACCAGTTCTTGACACCCATTTACAAGTATGCATAGCCACTTTATTTATTAGCTAGTGCTTTAGATGAAAAATAAGCAAGATTACTCAGGCATGGAAATTATGCATTGAACCCTCTGCCTTGCTATTCGTTTATGTGCTGAGTCCTTAAAGAAATCACTCGCAGATTTATAAATCACTTTCAAAACCATATGCCCACCATTTCTCCTTTTTTATCCTCAGAGGTGCAAAATTTCATCACTGAGTCCTTAACATATCACCAAATTAATACTTTATTTATTCAGTGATGCTAAACAAACCACCACCTGAAAGATAAGCCCTAAAATTTATTTAAGAGTTTCTCAATTACAAGTAGAGATGAAAAAATAAATTTATAAAAAAAAAGGATGGTGGATTGGGAAAATAATCCAGCAGGTATCACCCAGAAAAGGACCAATGTAAACTGACCAATTCAATTTAATTCATAGATATGAGCCCCTATGAAGGGCATAGCACTGTGCTTGTTATATTGAGATTTGGGAGATGATGGGGAATGGCTTGTTGAAAGAATAGCTAATATCTGATATTGTTCATATTTCTCTTATAGGGTAGTTAGGTGTTGAAGTAGAAAGAATTCGGGGTCTGAAGTCAGGAAGATTCCTTTTCTTGAGTTTAAATACATCCTCAGACACTTGCTAGCTATGTCACCTGGGGTAAATCACTTAACCCTGTTTGCCTCAGTCTCTTCATCTGTAAAATAAGCTGGAGAAGAAAATGGCAACCAAGAAAACCCCAAATGGGATCACAAAGAGTCAGTCATGACTGAAATATAGTTCTTTTATGTGTTTTATCATACCCATATTGAGTTTCACAGTGACCACGTGTGGTTAAGTCAAGTCAATAAGCATTTATTAAGTACCTACTATGTTCTAGCCACTGTACTAAGCACTGGGTAGAGGTAGGTAATTGAGGTATGACTATCCCCATTATATTGAGGCTGACTGAGGTCATGTGACTTAACCATAATTATACAACTAGTTAGTATCATAGGTAGGATTAGAGTTCAGGTGTTCCTGACTCCTCCCCTGCTCACATTCAACTAGGCTGCCTCTTTAAATATGAAAATGCCCTGACCTTGATAAGTTTGTAGTTTTTGTTTTTGTTTGTTGGAGGTGATGGGACAGACATTGGAAAGCACACAGGACAGATTAGGATCACATGGCAAAATATGTAATAAAGGAAAATAAAGACAAATCCGATGGAAAATAGGATAAGGAGGAAATTAGCAAATTAGCATTGAGGATCAAATGTGTCACTACAGAAAATAATCAGAAGGTAACTATGACTTCTGAGATTCTCTAGCTGTTCACAGATCCCTCAAATACTGACCATTTAGATGCCAGGGCTAACCCCTTCTTCCCTTAGGAAGATGAATCCATCCTTGAAAGAGACACAGTTGCTAAACAGAAACTCTCTTCCTTCTTCTCACAAAGGTCCCCAGCATTTCAGGCCTCTGGTTCTGGCTCTGAACTTGACTGAAGAATCCAGTTTACAGGCTCCAACTGGGGGCTATACACAAAACATTACTTTGTGTATAAATTGTGAAGGAAGAGGAATGTAGTGTTTAACTGTGGTAGAAGAATAAGGTGGGCCAAGATGTAAGACAAAAAAATGTCAGATGCTGAAGAGGGGCTTCTGGATTTTTTGCTGAGTAGGAGTTGCTATCTCATCTCAATTCTGGTCAACAAGGGATGTTAGCTGTTGTTCTAGGTGAGGATAGTTCCAGGATAGGAGCTGGCATTGAGAAGAGTAAAATAGGCAAGCAGGGTTGATTATGGGAGCTTTGCCTCCTTCACTATCACTACCACTCAGAGAAAGGATGTATTCTCTGGCACTCAATCTAAAAAAGCATTCTGCTGGGAAAGCCAATTTCAAATGCAAAACAACAACAAAAGAGAATCCAACCAAATTTCGGAGACTAATATAATTATGCTAAGACGCACACCAGTTCTCCCTCTCTCTCTTTAAATGAAACAAATGGATGTTTTTTTTTTTTTCATTTAGTCTGTTGGATTTGCAAATGCTTTTTAAAAATAACCCCCGAGACTGCTGAAAACCACTTTTTCCAGAAAGACAATATTAACATCACTTCCTCATGGTTGTCATCAAATAGTATTTACTGTGTTCAAACATGCACATTCCTGGGCTCAGATGCTGTTTGAGGCAGCACTTAAACAGAGGAGCAAACTCATGCCTTCTAGGAACGTTTTAGGGAAACTCCCTCCACCGTTAATGAAGATTGGCACTCCTGCTGCAGCACCTAGTCTTACAGAGTTGCCAGGGGCACCAGAAGATGAAATTGCTTGGCTGTAGTCAAATAGATAGGTTATGTCAGGAGCAGGCTTTGAACCTAAGTTTTCCTGACCCTGAGATAGGCTCTCTAACCACTATAAAACACTACCTCAGGTTCCAGAATCTCAAAATTTAAAACGGGCTACCATCTCTTCCCACGTATAAAGGGAAGAAATCTCTCCTTGAAGCACTGAAAAGGACTCCATGTAGATGTGCATATGTTATCACTCCAATGAAGGGGAAAGAAAGAAGGCTCAATAATTCATTCCCATTATATAAAACCGAGAAAGTCAATTGATTCAAAAGAGGAAGAATAATAATGATAATGATAATAATAATAATAATAACAGCTAGCATTTAAACAGCACTTTGAGGTTTACAAAATGCTTTAAAAATATTATGTCATTTCTACAACAATCCTAGGGGGAGGTGGAGCCAAGATGGTCGAGTAAAGGCAGGGATTTGCCTGAGCTCTCCCCCAAGCCCCTTCAAATACCTTTAAATAATGACTTTAAACAAATTCTAGAGTGGCAGAACACACAAAAAGATGAAGTGAAATAATCTTTCAGCCAAAGATAACTTAGAAGATAGGCAGGAAAGTCCTGTTGAAAAAGGATGAAAGCAAAGCACAATCTAGCCTAGGTTGCACCAGCACAGCCCCAGCCACAGTGAACCAGGAATAGGCCTTGGGAGTGACTGAATCATTAGCAGCAGCGGCAACTACTTCCAGAGCTCTCAGCCCACAGATGTTAAGGGGGTTGAAGAACTAGTCAGAAGATTACAGGGGTCTTTTTGATAGCACTAAGGCAGGACTCTGTTGCTTTGGCAATGCTCAGATCAGGGTCACAGTCCTGGGTGGCAGTCCCAGGGCAAGGAGGAGCACTAACACACCAGAGCTTGTAGCCACAGTGAAGCAAGGACCTTTGTTACAGTTCTAGGGCAGAAAAGAGTGCTTGTGGTCACTCACAGACCAGAGCAAAGGCTAAGAGAGAGAAGAACTGAAAACTTACAGGTCCCTACACATATCTCTGAAAACAGCTGCACAAAACTCTGAAGCTTAGGACAGTCAGCCCTCTACTCTAGAAGCAGAGCACCACTTGAACGGAGTTAAAAGTCAATAATAGGCTGGGAAAATGAGCAAACAACAGAAAAAAAAAATTCTGACCATGGAAAGTTACTATGGTGACAAGGAAGATCAAAACACACATTCAGAAGAAGACAACAAAGTCAAAGCTCTTACATCCAAAGACTCCAAGAAAAATATGAATTGGTCTCAGGCCATGGAACCATGGAATAGCTCAAAAAATGATTTTGAAAATCAAGTGAAAGAGGTGGAGAGAAAAATGGGAAGAGGAATGAGAGTGATGGAAGAAAATCATGAAAATGAGTCAACAGCTTAGTAAAGGAGACACACACACACACACACACACAAATACTGAAGAAAATAACACTTTAAAAAATAAACTAGGCCAAATGGTAAAAGAGGTTAAAAAAAAAGGCAATAAGGAGAAGAATGCCTTAGTAAGCAGAATAGGTCAAATAGAGAAGGAGACACAATAATTCACTGAAGAACAAAAAAAAAAAAAAAAGCAAAAAACCTCCATAAAAAGTAGAGTTGACCAAATGGAAAAGGAGGTACAGAAGCTCACTGAAGAAAATAATGCTTTGAGGCAGCTAGGTGGTGCAGCGGATAGAGTACCAGCCCTGGAGTCAGGAGGACCTGAGTTCAAATCTGATCTCAGACCAGACACTTGACACTTACTAGCTGTGTGATCCTGGGCAAGTCACTTAACCCCATTGCCTAGCCAACAAACAAACAAACAAACAAAATAATGAAAGGAGCCTTAAGACAAATAAATAAAATAATGCTATAACAATTAGAATGGAGTAAATGGAAGCTAATGACTTTATGAGGAATTAAGAAAAAATAAAACAAAACCAAAAGAATGAGAAAATAGAAGACAATGTGAAGTATTTCATTAGAAAAACAACTGACCTGGAAAACAGATCCAGGAGAAATAATCTGAAAAGTTTTGGACTACCTGATAGCCATGATCAAAAAAAGAGCCTAGACATCATCTTTCAAGAAATTATTAAGTAAAACTGTTCTGATATTCTAAAACCAGAGGGTAAAATAGAAATTGAAATAATCCATTGATCACCTCCTGAAGGAGATCCCAAAATGAAAACTCCCAGAATATTATAGCTAAATTCCAGAGCTCCCAGGTCAAGAAGAAAATAGTGCAAGCAGCCAGAAAGAAATAATTCAAGTATTGTGGAGCCACAGTTAGGATAATAAAAGATTTAGCAGCTTCTATATCAAAGGATCAGAGTGCTTGTAATATGATATTCCAGAGGACAATGGAGCTAGGATTACAATCAAGAATCACCTACCCAGCAAAACTGAGTATAATCATTCAGGGGAAAATGGATATTCAAGGAAATAGAGGACTTTCAAACATCCTTTATGAAAGACTAGAACTGAATAAAAAATTTGACTTTCAAATACATAACTCAAGAGAAGCCTAAAGAAGGTAAACAGGAAAGAGAAATCATAAAGGACTTTATAAGATTAAACTGTTTACATTCTTACATGGGAAGATGATACTTGTAACTTATAAGACCTTTCTCATTATTAGGCAGTTAGAAGGAGTTTATATAGACAGAGGTCACAGGTATGAGTTGAATATGAAGGGATGATATCTAAAAAAATGAAATTAGGGGGTAAGAGAGGAATGTACTGGGAGAAAGGGGAAAGGGGAGGTGGGAAAGGGTAAATTATTTTATATAAAAGAGGCATAAAAAAGCCTTTAGAGTGGTGGGGAATGTGGGGGAGGCAAGTATGAGTGAGTGAAGCTTACTTTTATCAGAATAGGCTCAAATAGGAAATAACATACTCATTCAATTGAGTATAGAACTCCTTCTTACCCTACAGGAAAGTAGGAGGGGAAGGGAATAAAAGAAGGGGGGGTGATAGAAGGGAAGGCAAATTGGGGGAGGGGATAGTCAGAAGCAAAACACTTTTGAGGAAAAACAGTGAAAGGAGAGAGAGAATAGAATAAATAAGAGGGGAAATAAATAGGATAGAGGGCCATACAGTTAGCAATAGCAACTGTGAAAAAAAATTTGAAGCAAGTTTCTCTGATACAGACTTCATTTCTCAAACATATAGAGAACTGAGTCAAATTTATAAAAATACGAGCCATTCCCCAATTGATAAATGAGAAAAAAAAATGAACAGTTTTCAGATGAAGCAATCAAAGCTATCTATAGTCATATAAAAAAATGCTCTAACTCACTGTTGTTTGGAGAAATGCAAATTAAAACAATTTTTGGGTACAATGTAATGCCTATTAGATTAATTGGACATAAAAGGAAAATGACAGATGGAGGGATGTGGAAAAAATTAGACATTGATTCACTGTTGGTGGAGTTGTGAACTGATTCAACTATTTTGTAGAGCAATTTGGAACTATGCCAAAAGGGCTATAAAACCACGCATATACCCTTTAACCGAGCAATACCACTACTAGGTCTGCATCCCAAAAGATATAAAAAACAAAAAGGAAAATGACCCATATGTACAAAAATATTTATAGCAATTCTTTTCTGGGGCAAAGAATAGGAAATTGAGGGGATGCCCATCAATTGGGGAATGGCCTAACAAATAGTGGTATGTGATTTTGATGGAATCCTATTTTGCTATAAGAAATGATGAGCAGGATGCTCTTAGAAAAACCTGCAAAGACTTGCATGGGCTGATGGAAAGTAAGATGTACTGTGTACAAAGTAACAGCAATATTGTCAAGAGGATCAGCTGTAAATGTCTTAGCTATTCTCAGCAATATAATGATCCAAGATCACTCTGAAAGTCTTATGATGAAAAATGTTATCCATCCCTAGAGAAAAAATTAATGTTGTCTGAATACAGATTGAAACATACTTTTTTTAAGCTTTATTTTTCTTGGTTTTTTTTGTTGTTGTTCTGTTTTCTTTCACAACATGACTATTAAAGAAATATTTTGCACACATGTTATATTATATACAAGTATAACCTATATTATACACACATATGACCTATATTATATATATGTATAACCTAAATATAACTATAAGCAATTGCTTGCCTTCGTAAAGGGGTGGTGGGAAGGGAGGAGAGGAGAGAATTTGAAACTAAATGTTTTAAAACCAAAAGTTAAAAATTGTTTTTACATGTAACTGGGGAGAACGAAATACTAAATAAAAAAAACAACAACAACACTAGGAGGTATTTGTTATTGTTGTTGTTGTTCAGTCATGACCTACTCTTTGTGATGCCATCTTCCTGACTCCAGTATCAGTGGTCTAACCATCGTACCACCTGGCTGCCCCTCATAGCTGTTATTGTTATCCCCTTTTTACCAATAAGAGAACAGAGGCAAAGAAGGGACTTAGCAACTTTGAACAATCAACAGGCAAACAGAACTATGATCCAAATATAAATTTTAATATTTATCTGAAAGGTTACAAATGCTACATCACCTATTCCTCACTATTAATGAATTTTAGGATGAAAAATACTTATTAATAATGATACTTCTTTTGAATCCTAAAAAAGTTTTTCTTTCTTCTCTTAACTACTACAGCTAGCCCCACCCATTCCTTAATTGTAACTTCCTTTGCCATATCTCAAAAAATGTCTCAATTTCAATTTACTACACATGTATGAAGCACCTGTCATGTTCAATACCCCTTAATAACCTAATAGCCATGGGCTAACTACCTCCCAAGGAAGCCCATTTTGTTTTGATCTTTTATTATGATTACCAAGCTTTACTTACATTTAGCTCGAATTTATCTTTCTATAACTTCTACCCACTTCAACTAGTGCTGTCCTAAGAGACTAAGGAGAAAAACAAGACTAATGCTATTCCCATTTGACACTTTAAATGCTTGGAAGACTGTTATCATATCCTTCTTTGCCTTCTCTTCTGTAGGCTAAAAACATCAGTCCCTTCAATGAATCCTTTTGTAGCATGATTTCCCTCACTAAGATGGTCCCTTTGTCTATATGCACTCCATATCAATGTCTTTCTCAAAACCTGAAGTTTTGTGAAACACAAGCATTTTTTTAACTATGAAATTAATGATAGAGCTACAGGGACCTTAGGCCACTTATTACAATCTCATTCTTCAAATGAGGAAACTGAGGCTCAAAGAGGTAAAGTGACTTGCCCAAGGCCAAACAAATAGACTGTCATGGAATGAGTATCCGCTAAAGTCCTACTCCAAAGTCTCAGTGTATCCTCAAGACCAAGCACAGAGTTAGTTTCAGTCTTTGTCAGTTGAGGAAAATCCCTTGTTTACAAAGTTTTGACCCTTGAAAAACCTAAAGTATTATTACTGTTTATTGTTGTTACTAATAGCTATTATTATTAGTCTCATTATAATGTTGTAGCAAGTGGCATTATTATTCATGCTCTCACCAGAGAGAGACTGAAGCACAGAAGATTATTCAAAATATAGGAGAGGGCCCCTTGCAGGGCCTAGAATACTAGTAGTAAGGAATAGCCAATTTATTCCCATGCCACCCAAGCAAGTATTTGGGTGTTTAGCTCATTCCCCATCCAAATGATCACTTAAAGAGGCCAACATTTGCTATTATCCTTGATTTCAGCACTACAATTCAAGCCTGTCTGTTAAAGCTGCCAAAGAAAGGACTTTTTTGTTTGATATAGTAATAATACAATGATTAAGCATTTGTCTATTTGGATATCTACTGGGGGAAAAAAAATCAGTCTACTACTAAAGAAGTTAGAGAACAAGAAAAAAAAAAAAGGAAGACTGGGAAGACTGCCCTCACTGAAAGAGTATGACCACTGGTGCTTTTAATTCCTTGGAACTAATGAAGAGACTACAGCTCCCTATGTGTCATTGGATCTTTTCAAATTGCATCCAGATCATGCTGTTTGCGCTTTTAATTTGGCAAGACCCACTGTCTGCAGTGAGCTTGCAATGGGGGAGGACTTCTAATTTATGTAAAGCATTACTGAAAATGATCTATATGACAGTTTGATATAAAAAGCTAAATGCAAGTCATTACTCACTGAAGATAATTTGAAACAGTATCGTGTCAAGGGAGACATTAGATTACAGAGGATAGAAAGTAGGAGCAGGTATTCAGATATTTAGTTGTATTTGCATAATCATGTAAAGTAGGTTGTGATGTTCTCTAGGGCCCAACAAGCAAGACAATAAGTAGAATAGTGCTTTGACAACCAAGAAATATATCAACAAATAAAATAACACATATATTTTCACATATATACATACATATATGCAAATATACATACAGACATTTTTCACAAAAAATGACTAAAACATTTAAAAGAAAAAAGAATGTTAATTAATTATGCCACTTGAGACTCATCTATCCCTTCTCCAAGAGGTGGAGGCATAATATTTCTTCTTTTCCTCACACATAAATAAATGTAGTCTGGTTATTGCCAAGGGAATCATAGACACTTCAAGGTCATTTTGGAAGCCAGATGCTGCAGGAAGATGAGGTGTTCCCCATGGATGGTACATTCAGCTTTCCTTCCCAGTCATCAGGGTTACTTGACTCAGCACAACTGAGATTAGACCAGACTGAGAGAACATGAATAGTGTTCATCAGAGACATTCTAAGTCAATGTGAGTTCATCTACCACTGGAGATAATGAGATATCAGGATTACTAGAAGTGGGTTCTTTAGGGGTCAGGAACTACATGTGCCTGATTTCTCTATTATATCCTATCTAGAAAAAATACTCATGAGGACATTCAAACAAGTATTTTATGGGATGATAGCAATACCTTCTCAAATATTTTGGAATGAAAAGGTTATTAATGCATAGAAACCAACTGAAAGGGAACATGAGTATACATAATCCAACCCCTATATTTATTAATTCATTCCAAATTTTATTATTAGTGTCATCCTCCTTATTCCCCTCCCATGAGAATTTTGGATTCTGCCCTGGGACCCTAGGCTCTGATAGATGAGCTTTCACTTTATCTTGTCTTGAACCAGACATCCATATCACACCCTTATCATCCTCAAGCTACCCCTTGAAAGCAGAATTTATCTCGATTTCTTATATTGATATCCCCAATAATAAGCACAGTCCCTGGCATACAGTCAGCACTTAATAATCAATTAATATATCATTAATGATAACAATGCACTCATAATATTGACTCATGGCATTCCATTTCTCAACTTACGCCTTCTGAGGCAGCAGGTAGAAAAGCAAGTAGGCTTTGCAAAAGTAAAAGGAATTAGGAGAGAAAGGGTTTATATGACTTGGACAAGGTCACACTGGTAGTAAATAACATAACCAGTATCCGTAGTATGGTCTCTTCACTCCAAATCCTCTGCTTTTTTTCCCACTTCATTTTGTGCAGCAGCTGTAGTCTATTTGAAATAGTACTAAGACTATGAGTCAAGGGACTTGGGCACAAGGCTCTGTCACTAGCTAACTGTGAAACCTTGAACAAGTCATTAATTCCTTAACCCTTATCAGTAATATCAGAGGGTTGGACCAGATAGTTTTTTAAGGTGCATCCCAGCATCATCATTATGTAAGGGTGTGAAAATGCAAGCCAGCAGTTAAATTGAAACCATCAGGATCCTACTGGTGAGGAAGAGAAAATTCCTATAAACATACCTAGGAAGAATAGAAGGGATTCTTCCTTTTCTTCCACCAAAACTCTGTTATGTCTATGACAGTTAAGTGGAAAGTGTCTGTGATGGACACAGGCATCAAAAATATAGCCCCAGTTCCCAAATAAGGCAGCTCCACTGACTTTCAAGATGTTTATCAATGTTTATCAATCCTCCACTGAGATCCACAGTATGGAGGTGACCCTGGATTTTCAAACACTATGCCAGAAGTGTATAACATTTGGCAGGTCCTTTCAAAATTGAAAAGCTTCAGGTACAGACCTAGTGACAGATCTTATTATCAGCCAGCTAGCCTGGCTAAGCGCAGAGGGAGTCACCTGGGTACCAGGTAATAACATCTATTGGCCACAGAAACTTACAATTGTATTATAAAGTGCATACAAGGTTACAATAGGCATTGGAGGTTGGAATATCTATCCACAGGGATAAAATTACAGATCTTCTGAAATACTATGGGAGGTTTATCAACAAATTATTTGATCTTTGCTTTAAGAACACACACTCTGTTGCTCTCTCTCTCTCTCTCTCTCTCTCTCTCTCTCTCTCTCTCCCCCCTCCCTCTCTCTCTCCCTCCCTCCCTTTCTCTCTCCATCTTAGTTATATACTCCAGTTGTGCATTATGGAATTTTAAACGATCAAACATGAAAGGAAAATACTCTAGTTTCTCTATACGTATGTTCTACCTGTAAACAACACCAAAAGGTTTAAAGAGGCTATTATGTTTGGATATAACGCCTCAAAACCTGCTGACTTTCCCTTGGCAGGCAGACTCTTTGCCCTCCCTCCTACCCACCCAGAAAAGTAAGGAGAACAGTTTGATAAAGTATTTGAGCCAGATTAAATGACAACGTAGAAAAGCTAAAATCCATTACAGACCAATTACATCCGTCAGCTGAAGCAGTGGGCTTTCACTAGTGAACATCAGCATTTAATCCATAAAGGGGAACTAATGAGATATTTGAAAATGGAATCCACGCATCAGTAAATTAGGAGAGATTTTTCTGGGATTAATGAACTGCTAGAATGTTGTCAACACACTAGAAAACTCTTTTCTTTGGGTTTGTTTACTGACCAAAAGAAACAACTTCACCTTTTTGGAGTTCTTTTTTTTTTTTTAATTTAACTTGTCTTTGACACTGAGAAGCTTTTGCTTCTCTTTTCTTCTGAGATTTCTTTACTGGAAGCTTTTCTTTCTCTAATAGTCAGAACTTAGTCCCATAAAGAGGTCATGACAGACAGCAGGGTATAGACAGTAGAAGGTTGGGATTAGATTCAGGAAGAAATAAATTCGTTCTGATTCATAATATTGCATGAGTGTGGACAAAACACTTTCCCTATCAATGCTCTATGAAATTCTATAAGAATATAAATTACAGATTTGTCGGTTATTTCCAAAAGTGGAAAGTGGGAGTAGAAGGAGTTTCTACACCCAGGAGTTCCCTATACCAGTAAAATCAAAGATCCAAAGATACATTCACTCCCAAAACAAAAGCTTTAATGGGAAAGAATCTTAGTATTTCCAAAAATATATTTAAATACTTTCTAACTCTTTCTGTGTTTCTCTCTATCTCTGTCTCTGTTTATTTCTCTGTCTGTCTGTCTCTCTCTCTCTGTATGAGAGTGTATCCTTAGCCATACTTCAAGATTTCAAGGATCCATGATTGCACACACATAATTATTCCCTGCAATAACTCCTAGGTACCTGGACTGCGCCCATCAACATATATCACAATTTTTTAATGCCTCAAGTCTCCATAATTGGCTGCACCTGAAAAAAATCATCTGTTTACCAACCTTCTGGTGGCTACTTTCATCTTACCTAGCTAGACCTCAGGCAAGAGAGTCCTAGCCTATTCTGAGGCTCAGGTTATTAGACAAAATATACTTTGCTGGCATTGCCCTTGTGAAGACCCAGAGTCACTTCTATGATAATGTATGAGAAAAGGATCTTAGTAGAAGATATCTCAAGCACATCTCACATAAAGTTGCCCAAATTGAATTTGTTTTGCTGTAATATAATTGTTGTTGTTCAGTTGTTTCAATTGTGTCCAATTCTTCATGACCCCATTTGAGGTTGTCTTGGCCAAGATACTGAAATGGTTTGCCATTTCCTTCTCCAGCTCATTTTACAGATGAGGAAACTGAGGCAAACTGAGTTAAGTGACTTGCCCAGGGTCACACAGCTACTAAGGGTCAGAGAGGCCAGATTTGAACTCAGGGAGATGAGTCTTCCTGATTCCAGGCCCGGTGATTTAACCATTGTGCCACCTAGCTACCCATAATATCATCAATACTATATAAACTGAGCCACCTCAAGTCACTTGAATACTCACTATAATACCTTTCAGAATAATGGTGAGCCCTCTTGATAAGTCAAAAGCATTAGACAGAATTGAATATAAAATTGTTTCCTGAACTGGCATGGGGCCTCTATGTGTAAGTTTAATGTGATAATAATTGACATTTATATAGTGTTTTAAAGTTTATAAAGCATATTCACATATATTATATCATTTGATCCTTATAATGACCCAATGACTTAAATGTTAGTAGAAGATATCTATGTTGCAGATATATTATAATGCCCATTTTACAGGTGAGGCAATTAAGATTGAGAAAGTTCAAGTGACTTGCCCAGGGTTACACAGCTAGTAAGTATATGAGGAAGAATTTAAATCTAGGTTTTCCTCAAAGTCCCACATTATGTTCATATGGATTTACACATACACACAAAATGTATGTCCCATATAACATACATATATATTCATATAAATGTACACAAACTCTCCCAATACACACGCTCATTCATACAATATTTTTTGATCCAGCTTCTGATTATCCAACCTAGAGAGTGTGTCACAAAACTGAGCTTCTTATCAAACTGAGACAATAACTTCCAACATTCTATTAAGGAATTTAACTGCAGCTGCAACATTCTTGATATGGTGCATTACAGTTCTCAGCCACTATAGCGCTATTTTTTCGGTGTGTAAAGAAAAAAAGAAAATGCCTATCCTCAGCAGGAAATATTCTTCTCTGTTGATTACAAAAAGAGAGAAGAAAAAAACATGACCTCAACTGCAGATTAAATAGTGAGTACCAGAGATCCTTACTCATTTATAATCATGCTACTATACAGTTGGCTAGAGTGCAAATGATGTCCTATTTGTCTCTTGCCTGAAAAGACCCCTGAAGAAACAAGATTTAGCCTAATGCATTCAAGACTCAAAGAATCCTGGTTCTACCTACTTCAGGAAGAAAAAAAAAGCAAGTTAGCTATTTCACAATCCTACTGTCCTTTCAATATCAACTATGAATTTCATGAGAGAAAAATTTCACTGCCTACTATAGATTTCATATTTAAGTAAAAAATAGAGCTGAAAATCCTAAATAAACATTTCACTTCATGCTGGACTGTGAACCTTACTTTCTATAACACGGAGATGGTGCTTTCCCTGTCCAATGACAGTGTGGGATTTCAGTTGGGAAAAAGAATGGGAAACATAGAATCAAAAAACCATAGAAGTTTTGTTCTGAAAGGGGTATTAGAGGTAACGTAACCCCCTTCATTCTACAGATGAGGTCCTTCCAACCCATGCTGCAGAAATGACTTGCACCAAATCACACAGAAAATAATGTCAGAACCAGGACCAGTATCCAGTATCCATTTTCCAATAACAGGACTAATCAACTATTTCCTTAGGGGGAAAAAGTGAATTCATTCATTTAATCATTCAATGAATATTGACCAGGAACCTATGATGTTAAAGACAACAATGAGCTGAAATCTCTCAGGAATTTCAGAAATCAGCATAGCCATTCAGCATTTTCTAGAGGTTCTCTTTGCTATTAGAACTGGTATGCTGAATTTTACCTCTCTACTCATCCCTAAATGATTATACCTGACTTCAGAGGAGATCAAGGCAACACATGCTTGACAAATGACTGCTACAATCAACAAAAAAGACCAGAATCGACTGGCAAAGTTATTATTCCTAGAAAATTTTGGTGCCATTAGTGTAGGAGGGGGTGTCTTATACACAGTTTTCAAGGTTGCAAAAATCTTTCTCTAGGACAAGTCAGTTAAGTAGAAGTGCTTCTGGGTAAGGATTGGGGTGCTTTTGGTCCTTGTATCTCCAATGCACAGGGCAGTACCCCCGAACATATCAAACAATAAATCAGCAAGCATTTATCAAGCGCTTACTAAGTACAAGGTACTGCACTAGGTGCTATGGCTATAAAGACAAAAATTAATTACTCCCTGACCTCAAGGAGCTAATATTCTACCAGAGGCATCACCAGGTATTATCTATATTTATACAATCTCCACACATATATAAATACATACATACATGTATTACACATATATATACATATACATGATATGAATATACATGCATATATGTATATATATTGAAGATATGTACAAGATAAGTACAAAGAATTTTGGGGGAGGGAGCCATGAGCCTCTTGGGAAGCCAGAAAAGTCCTCAGAAGGTCTTGCTTGAGTTAAGTTTTGAAGGAAAATAGAGATTTTAAGAGGTAGAGGTGAGGAAATACTAAACTCTTAGTAAATATTTATTGATATGACTTGTTGAAAATGAGGTACCCCTCATTCTTGGATGAGCATAAAGCTACCATGGCTGTACATATTTTACAGGCCAAAATTGTACTATTGTTCACAAGGTTTAAATAATGCGTTTTACTTTTTAATCAGATGACACATTTAGTTCATTTGTTTTTATTGTTCAGTCATTTTAGTCATGTCTGCCTTTTTGTGACTGTATTTGGAATTTTCTTGCTTGGCAAAGATGGTGGAGTAGTTTGTCATTACCTCCTCTAGCTCGTTTTGACAGATGTGAAAGCTGAGGCAAACAGGGTTAAGTGACTTGTCCAAGGTCACATAGCTACTAAGTATTTGAGGACAGATTTGAGCTTAGAAAAAGGAGTCTTTCTGACTCCAGGTCTAGCACTTTATGCACTGTGCCACCTAGTTGCCTACTTAGTTCACAGCAAAGGAATTTAAAAAGTGGTAAGAGTAGAATATTTCCCCATAAACCTTGAAGTAATTATTCCAAAAATACATATACATTCAGTGGGAAGACTGAGTATTCATAAAGATCGTGCATGGGACTTTTATACATGGGGAAGATTTGTACCCGGGACACTTCTGGGAAAAGAGGTACACACAGGGAACATGAATAGCCAGGGCAAACACATGGAGACACAAACTATTCCTCCACTGCTGATGATTTCCTCTTATACCAGAATGTTGCTGTCAGGTGAACCTGCTCCCTGATAGTTTTTGCTCTCTGTCCTGCATCAGGTGTTCCTCACTGCCTTTCTCCACCAGGTATTGCTCTTCTCTGCTGCCTCCTTTATGTTGATATGCATAGCCCTCTAAAGCAGGTATTGCTTTTGACTCCAATTGATGAATTCCAGGTACTAAGGGTCACCTAATGCCATGAAACAAAGTTCTTTGGCTAAACTTCTTTTGCTAGCTATTTTTTAGCCACTTTCAGAATGCAGGAGAGGCTATTGGAATTCTCAGATCTTTCAGTCAAGTTTTCCAGACAGTATCTATGAAGCTTTCTCCTCATTCAAGCTCATATCAACCAATGGTTGTGAAGATCTCTCACTCTCATCCAGGTTGAACAATGGGAAGTAAAGAAGCCTGTGTTGAAGCGAGGGCTGCCTTTTAACTACTTCTTAGATTCTTCAGTTAAATGTTTCTCTTCTTCTGAGCTCTTCTCAGCTGTGCTTGGCTTTTCTTTACCATGTCTAAATCTCTCTGTCTTGTCTTTACTTGAACCAAACTGTGCTATACTCCATTGGGTCTCTCAGTTCTGCTGCCACCTAACTTATTTCAGAAATCCATTTAGGATTTACAATAGCTCCTCTCCTTGCTGAGACAAATCTCCATAGGGCACTACTTCCACAAATAGAAAAGAGATTAAGTGATGCTTGGGTAAGAAAATGTTTTAACCTCACTCCATCAGTCTCTCTGTTCTTACCTGAATAGCGATCTTCATGCTAGCTATGAATTCTAGAAGATGGTTATACACAAATGGCAACTACTATACTGACTGCAGAATTCTGAGAGATACCATTGACCTTTCTCACTCTTTTCTCAAAAACACTCTACAGTCTACATTTCTCTTTTTCTGATCTCTCTAGTGAACTGAATTCTACTGTACAGGGTTCCCTAAAAATCTGAGTGCGAAACTTTTGCAATATACTGAATTATAATATCATCGAGGCTGGGAGCGTCTCTTTTCCTTTCCTCTTCTTCTTATGAGCAGAACATTGATTCTCCATTGGTGACTACAAGGGAAGCCTTATCAGGTCTTAAAAACAGCTACTAATGATCTGATTTCTATCTTTCTTTCAAAAATACCTATGTCTCATACTTTCAATTTAAAATTAAGAATTAGTATTCTCAATTTATTTACATTGCTTTCATAATATTTATTGATTGATTAATGGATTTTATGATTGTCTATAAGCTTAAATAGTTTTACTCAAATGATGTTTTTCTCTATCTCGAGCAAACTTATCTGTTTCACATGGTTCTTGGATTCCAAATATCCTGTTGTCCACTATTGGAAATATTCTTGGATACGAAGAGCATTGGCTATTAACACACTGGGATGTTAGAGTGGCCATAGCAATTCTTGGTGAACAGTAGGTAATCTCTTTAATACCTTTTCAGTTCTCTGTTAAAACTCCAGTTTGGCATTTAAAACTCTTCATAATCTGACTCTAGGCTACCCTTCCAGGCTTCTTGTATGTTACTCATGAACTCTAGCTAGCATGTCTAGTCTTTACATATCACTGTAATGTGTGCAAAGAACTTTACATGTACTATCACATTTTATCCTCACAATAAATTTGTGATGTGGATGTTATTGTTATCCCTATTTTATAGATGAGGAAATTGAGGCTAGAAGTGGTTAAGTGACTTGCCCAGGGTCATATAGCTAGTAAGTGTCTAAGGCAGAATTTCAAACCAAGTGTGCCATCTACCTACCATTCTAGCCAAAGGGTCTTGCTCGCTGTTTCTTATACTTGAAAAGCCACCTCTCATCTCCACATCATTTTATAGGCTGCACCACCTCCATCCTCATCTCCATCTATTAGAATTCCTAGTATCCGTCAAGATTCAACTTAAGTACATCTTATAGGAAATGAATCCTGATACTCCCACTGCTTATCATCCTCCCTACCTCAGATATTATTTGAAATAAAATTTGTTTTTACTTAATTATGTCTATTTTCTTTCCTCTTAACAAAATGTGAGCTTCTGGAATACTTAGGCTGTTTGATTTTTGACACTGTAGGCCCAGTATCCAGCACAGATTAATGTTTGTTGAATGAATGAACACAGTTGAAAAATGTGGTGGGCTTATAATACAAATGAAAAAGAAGGCAAGTTATATACTATTTGGAAAAATGTACAATGCTTCACTGATATCAATCTGGTAACTGCCGCCAAAATAACATTTAATAGCAATCTTAATCTGGTGATACTATGTGTCCACAAATAGAGTAGCATCAGTATTGCCAAAGAATCAAAATTCTGCTTGGAACAAAGGGCATTAGAGACATAATACACAAACATCAATGCAAGTTATATGAAATGATCAAAAAGGCTCATGATGATGATAAAAACAATAACAATAATGAGAAAGGATTTGGGCTGGTCAATTAGTTAGAGCAAGGGATGAACCACTCACATACTATATTATTACCCACAAAACTGTTAGAAGATCTAGGAAACCTTCAGCATATTGATTAAATTCTTTATGGTCCATTTACGAAAGAAAATTGTCCAAAATAGAGTAGGAAGAATGAATGGGGATGGTTTTCCATGTGTATCCATGTTGGTGATATTACTAGTCCTTAGAATTATCGAAGTAAGGAAATCAAATTGATTATTCCTTACTCTATTATTTTAAGTCTATTGGAGATTTTTGCATTTTAAGCAAAATGGAAAAAAAAAGAACTTCTTCTGAAAGGAAAGTCTTTGTCCCCTGTTAAAGAAATCTTGGGAATCAGAAAGCAGATGGAAGAAGTCTTTTTTTGAGTAGATCAAGCATATATTTTGGGGGATAGAAAGGCTCTCCCCACAGATACCATATATGTGACCACCTACTCCACCTACAAGCCATCCTCATGGAACAAACTTTTTATTTCACCACATATAATTTTCCAATTCTCCTATTTTGCACAATTAAGGAAATGGTTTACTGATGTAATTCCCTCCTCCAGCATCTAAAATTAGACTGAGGGGGAAGAAGATGCTCCCTACCTCCACCAATATTTTTGATGAGAAAGCAAAATCATTTTGTCCCTTTCCAATCTCACACATGTAATACGTTTCCTGATTTACATATTTAAGGTGGAAAAACCCACCATTTGCCATCTTAATGAAGAGTAACCTGAGATACTCTTCAATGCTATCTCCTCAATTAAATTTTCTTTGCTGTTCAAACAAGATAAATGAGGGGAATCTAAACAACTTTTCATAGGTCACAGATCTGGAGCACCTGGTACAGCTGGGTTTGGTTAAAAATATAATGATTCCTCATCCAAAATTTCAATCATATATTCAATATATATATATATATTTTCTCTTTAGGTTTCCAGTTGATTTCCCTTTCACAGTGTTAAACTTCCTTTAACAGAAATAATTAACAGACAAAACCAGTCAATCTTAGAGTTGAAAAACAAAACAAAAGAGGCACTGTGATTAGAATGCAAACAATTGATTTACTAGCTTACTGGGCTGAATGATTTTCTTATATCCTGTATGCACATGTGTGTTTGTTTTTCTCCAGAACAGGAAATGATACATTTCTAGATGGATGTTTAGAACTTTTAACAAATCATAGAACCATAGGCTCATAGACCTACAACTAGTAGGGACTGAGGAAGCCTTCTAGTCCAACCAAAACCTGGAAAGTAATCCCCATTCTAACCTATCCAATGAGTATTCATTTAGCCTCTGTTTGAAGACCTCCAATGAGTTCTCCTCCTATTCTTTCATTTTGCACATGTGGAAACTGAGGCTTATAAAGTTTAAGTGACTTGCCTGAGGTCTCATGTGTTAGAGAACCTAAGTCCTCTTGACACTAGAGCTTTTATTCTTAAGTGATGATTCTAAAATTGAAGACCATGCATTTATGATCCGGATTGGCTTAACCTTCTTAACAGTATGTGGTACATGTGTTATTTTATTTTAATTATTTTTGATTTGGGTGTGATGTGTTCCCCACTTCAGACCTAGACAGAATATGTCAATATCTCAATGGCTCAGTGATCCCACTGGCATGCATGATCCATCTGCCAGCATAGAGCACAACTCATCCATGCATTTTCATTTAATATGACTCCTGTTCAGATCCTTCTATTAAGTCCTCACAAATAAGCTACTCAAAACGCCAGGGATCTTTCTCTAGGTTTTAAATGTATTTATATTTATTTATATATGCATATATATGTGTGTGTATGTGTGTGTGTGTATTTTTTCATAAATGCCAGGGCAACAGTCATGTTGCCTATCCCTTATTCTTACAACATGACCAGCCCACCTCCTTTTCTGATCACACATGGATTTGGTGCCACCTTTTCATCAAAACACATTTATTACACCTCTCCTATACATTGAGCATTCTTCAAATTGCTAAGGATACAAAGAAAGGCAAAAGATATTCCCTGGTCTCAAGGGCCTCACAGACTAATGGAGGTGACAACATGCAAACAACTAAGTACAAATAAACTACATACAAGATAAAATGAAAATAATAAACAAAGGAAAGGAACTAGGATTAAGGATTAATTAATTAAGGATTGTAAGGTTCCTATAGAAGGTGGGATGTTAGCTGGTACTTCAAGGAATCCAAAGCAGGCAGGATGTAGTGATGAGGAGGGAGAACATTCCAGGCATAGGGGACAGATAGTCAAAATGCCCAGAGACAGGAGGAGTATCTTACTGAGGAATACCAAGTAAGCTAGATTGTTGGAACCCAGGGTACATGTTTCACCAAAGTAATGGGGCATGGTGAAAAAAAAATCACAGGAACTGAAATTTAAAATAACAATCTCCTTTATAATTCTGACTGATAGTTATTATTCAATCAGCACAGGTGCTAGGGCTAGCTGAAGCCCATCAATTCTCTGAAGGTAAGACAGTCTTGAAAGTCAGAGAGTTCTTAGCAATGTTTGAGCAACCAAGTGTTTTCTGTCATACCATTGCCACTCTTTAGACTTCCCCCAATTTTATTTCTTCCTTACTATAACTTCCTCCAGCTTCCTGCATTCTAATCCCTATTTAAGTATTAAGTTCTTGGCCAAGACATGCTAGGCCATCACATGACAGGGAAATTGTCCAGAAAGAATTCATATTTTTTGAATTTATGAATCAATAACCATTTATCAAATAACCTATATTGTGCCAATCCCTATGCTAGGGGCTGCTGAAGATGAAATAAAAGTTAGAGAGTTATTGTCCTCAAAGACAATATGCTCTTTTTATGCTCTTTCAGAGAAGATGGAATATAAATAGAGAAGTAAATTCAAAATATCTAAAAAGACAAGATAATTTTATCGGTAGGATCACTAGCAGCTGGAAGGATCTAGAAAGGGTCCACATAGAATAGGACATCTGAGCTGGGCTTTGAAAGTATCCAGGGATTCTAATAGGTGGAAGTAAGGAGAAAATATTTGCGGCATGGGGGGACAGGGGTCTTTTGGAAGTTGAAGCAATTTGCTAAATCAAGATAGAAAACATTTAATTGGAGTTGGCCTCAGAAAACAAAATTTGGGGAGACATAAAATAATTCAGCCAGCAATATATCCAAATCCACTTTTCTATTACATGTATGTTCATAAGTATCAACAAGGAATTTACTTCTTGTTCAGTAGTATTGGGGAGAAGAGGAAAAAATATTAAAATTAAAGGGTTTGACCCTTCTCCTTAAAGCCGCAATCCACTTCTAAGATTGGCAGCAAGTGGATTTTTTTGGGTGGTAAGAAACTTGTAGAAATAAGATAATAGGAGTTTTCTGTAATATGACAAGAGCAAATCAAAAGAAATTCTGAATCAGGAGAGATCAATACCTTATTACAAGAATCACTGAAAAGTAGACTGGACAGAGCATTGGCAAGCAAACTGGAACAAACCCCACATTGCCAGAAAGGGAGAAGATGGACAATAGCTAATAGACCTTCCCCTGTCTCTAATTTCTGTGATTTCACAGCACCATCAGAGCCAAGATAATTTCACTAAGGAGGCAGCCTGTTAGTACTGGCTCCTTGCCCAGGTCTATTCTGACTTCACATTGGAGTTCTCAGAACAACCCTTTCCTCCATTCCCACCCCCACCCCCAACTTCTTTTATTGCGTGAGTTTTTAGCTCCACTCCTACAACTATGCTCTGCTGACCACTTTCACCTCAGCACCTGCCTTGAAGAATTCCTGTGCGTTTACTAACTATATAAAAAGGTAACCAAGGTTTAAATGCCAAGACTTCCAATGCTATTTGGACCCTGTCATGCATAACCTTGTAAGGTTACCCACTCCAATGATGATTACTGTAATTCTAGTTAAAATTCTCCCGGGGGGGGGGAGGAGGTTAAATATTTCTGCCCAGGTTTTCAAATTAAAAGAAAAAAAAATAATATAGGATGAAATTTTTGAAACTCTGCATTTGCTAATTAACAGGATCTTTAAATTTGGGTCAGTTGCTCCCCTATTTCTTCTATTTGTCCCAGTTTGGGTTTATGCAACTGCCACCATCTGTATCTTTGATTTAGGGCTCTGCATTTCATTAGGAAGACAAAAGTGCTTGAGGGAACAGGCAGGCAACTGCAGAGTAACAAAAGATGAGAATTTAAATGAAGGGGCAAACACTGGCCCAGAAGAATGACTCCATCAGTTTGGTCTTTAATGGAAAAAGAAGGGAGATGGTTCACAAGTTAAGAGGGGATAAGGTAAAGGTGGTTGGGACTGAGGCCAATTTTATCTTTGTGCATAGGCATCTGGATGCTTATGCACTTGTTATACTAACATATCTCTGACCTCAATCTCATCAATTTGTGCACTCCCTCCAGCAATGTAAACATCCATGACTTTCCATTCTAGAAGGCTCTTTTCCAGGTCCTTCCATTAATTCACTACAGGGGTTCAAGTAATATTCTGGAGGCTTTCCTTGTGTTCTTTTGATATCTGGTAAATAGGCAGTCCATTCATTATCACTCACTTTGGATCTTTGACTGAAGAGATACTTAATATGTAGGTTAAGGGGTTCAGTCAATCGGCAAATATCTGTTGTCAATTATCTAATCATATCACTCCCCTGCTAATAAATCTTCAGGGATTCATTCCTATGTTCAAATAAGTGAAATTCAGATCTCTTTTCCTGGAATCCAAGGACTTCCATTAACCCACATGTTCAAGCTTTTCTCATGCTACCCTTTCCCGTGCACCCCATGATTTGTGCTAGACTAGATAACTCACTGCTTGGATTATAGCCTCTCCCTTTGTTCACATGAGTTCCTGAAACATCTTTCCTTTTTGTGTTCACCATCCTGCCTGCTGAATTCCTACTTTAGATGAAAGATTCCCTCATTCCTCTCAGCTGATAATTTCCTCTCTAGAACCTCACAATATACTGCATTTTTAACCTAATGAATTTATCCTGTAATATCATTCTAATAATAACAGTAACTCATATTGATGAAGTGCTTTAAGGACAACAAAGTTCTTTTGCTCAGAGTAGATCTACATATAAAATTATTTTTGTTTCTGTGATCTCCACATCCATTCTTAACCTTGTTATCTTCATCTACACATAGTAGCCAATACACAAACATATTATACATACTATATATGTATACATCCTATACAATATATAGCACATATTTACTAGAATATATAGGTACACACATATATTTATGTGTGTGTGTGTGTGTGTGCAATATACATGTTAACTTCGATAAATTAAACCTTAACTATGTTCTCAGATCTGTTAAGCACTGTAAGAAAAGAAACAATGTAAAATATATGACTTCATCTTTTAAACTGACCTTCTACCTCCAGTGGCCACATACCAGGCTGTGAACAGACTTCTAAGTAGGCCAGTTCTTTCTTAAAAAAAAAAATCCAACATACTATTTACAAAGCCAAACCATCCAAAGTTCAGCTAAACACACAGCAGTTTTACTATAGTCATCCCTCAGTTGCCAAACTCAAAATCCTTTTTTCTTTCTTTTCTAAACTACCCATGGGATAGCAGAGGAGGGGGATGGAAGGATAGAACACAGGAGTGAACTGAAAGAAAAAAAAATCTAGTTGCCGCTAACCTTGGCAGGTTTCTGCATAGCTAGGTCAAATTGACAAATTGACAAAAGATGGTTTTATTCTTCATTATTCTCCTACTTCCTAGTCTCTGGAGGGCTCTAACAAAGACTAATTCTTATTGAGTAGAAGGTCTCTCCAGTCTGCCAGTAAAAAAAATCCTATGGGATTTCAATCAAATTTAGACTACGAGTTTGTGAAAATGGTGGGAATATTGCCAAAATATTGCCTTGAGATCAAGAGTCTGCAAACATAAGATATAGTCTTCTAGCCTACTTACTTTCACAGGCATCAAAACCACAGTCACAACACATAGCTCTGAGCAGCTCCACCAGGAGGCCTTGGCTCTATACACAAGCAATGTTTAGGTTGGCAAATGGCACTGGAGCTCTGAGAGGAGTGATAGGAGCCAAATTCAGCTGGAGCCACTATAAATATACAAAGCAAAAAAAAAAACAAACAAAAAAACAACAACTCTTTTTGGAATCTTATTTATCTTACGGAATTTATTACCAATGAAATATTAAAGCTCTGTCTCAAGACAATACAGAAGTTAGAATACTTGAGCCAATAAACTTTTAGGTGAATGGAAAACTTTAGTTTTTGAAAATAAAATCTCTTTAAGAACCTATATCAACAAGAAGAAATATATTATGTATATTGATGCAATTGGGCATGCATTTATAAAGTAAGACAATATTCAAGGCACATTTTGAGCCAGAAATTTTAAAATAACTTTCTCTGTTTCTAACTGCCTAGATAATAGATATTAAATCAAATTATGTCTTTAACATTAATGATCATGATGCTAATTATAACATTTCACCTTCTACTAATCTAGTGTTTTACAGCTGACGAAGCATTTTCCTAGTCACCATTTTATTTGCTTCTTGTCTGGTACATCTCTCTGATGTAGGCAAAGATCATTACCTTCTGCTTTACAGAGAAGAAAACTGGTGTTTAAAAAGGTGGGGGGATGATTTGGTCAAAGTCACATTGCTAGTCAGTTGCAGAAATGGGACTAGAACACATTTTTTTGACTTCCATTCTAATGCCTTGTCTACTATACTTTGCTGTCTTGCAGCAAATAAAGTTGAATTTCAACTTATGTCTCTTTCCTATTATGTCTAAGGAAATCAAAGTAGGATAAGAAATACAGTTGTCTGGCCTGTGTTAGGTATCAAAAATGCCATCAACAGCTGTAGGAAGAAAAACAGGGCCTCAAACTCAGAACTCCTTAATGCCTTTCAATTCACCTTGATGGATTTTTATCATACTCTGTGTAGAACTGGGAAGAACTCTGGAAGGCTATTTGAGATTGCTTTGTTCAGAATTTAGTGTTGATAGATTTCTGGGTGTTGGTTACTTTAAAGTGTATTGGTATGAAATGAGTCACAATTACAATGTCCTTTTAAAAACCCGAGAATTTAAAAACCCAAGAATATTCATTCAAATTTCTGTAATCTTAATTTCTGTTATTAAGAAGTTGTGGCTTCAAAGATGTCATGCTGGCATTATTCCTGCACCATATTAACTCACCTTTCAAGTTAACAAGTGCTTAATGTGAAATTAAACCTTTGGCATCAAACAAAAGCAACAGAAATGCATGACAAGGAGGGCAATGAAGAGGAAAGGAATGCCTAGTTTTATTCATTTCATTCTAGGCAAACGTGCAAAGCACACCCTGGCTGCATGCTTTATGATGAAGGTTTTATGTTGGAATCAAAGCAGCAAAAATTCAACATTTCATGCTACCACAGTGCCTTGGCAGGGCTGGGAATTTAATAAGTGCTGTCTAAACTAATGGCAGTGCTTCAGACTGGCAAAAAGATGCATGAGATTAGACATTTTAATGACTACTTAATCAAACTTTTAAAAAATAGATCAGCTCCTCGTGAATTAAGAAACTCACCCTAAATAATGAGAGTGAAGAATAAAGGACCAGGACAGAGGATTGTAGAAGGATTAGCAGCCTTATGGGTGGTGGTAATAGGTTATAACCAGGCTGAATCAGTGAGTTAGGGAATCATAAGTTCTCAGAGCTGGAAGGGACCTTTTAAAATAGCATATATACCTCTCCTATTTTCCTGTTGATTTTCTTTCTTTTTTTTTTTTGGTTAGGCAATTGGGGTTAAGTGACTTGCCCAGGGTCACACAGCTAGTAAGTGTTATGTGTCTGAGACCGGATTTGAACTCAGGTCCTCCTGACTCCAAGGCCAGAGCTCTCCTGTGGATTTTCAAGATCTGTGTTAATACCTCTACTATTCAAGGGTTCTGCAAAAACTGGAGGAAGAAGAACTTGGATAAATGACTTTGAGACTCTGTCAGGTCAGGGAAGCGGCTTTATCTAAACTTCTATCCATCCTAGAGCCTAGCAGTGCTCTACACAGAATAAGTCATTGGTAAATGTTTGCTGAATTTGTTGTAGAGGTAGCTAAAGGCCAAGCTCAAGTCCCACATGCTCTGTGTAGTCTTATTGGACTGCTCTAAACCAACAGCCACCTCATAGAAACCCAAAATGAGAGAGTTGGAAGAGATCTCAATCATACCCCAAAAGAAATCTCTACTATAATATACTTGAGAAGTAGCTGTCCAGCCTCTGAGTGAAGACTTCCAAAAAAGACTACCAAGAAGACCTCCAACAAGACCACACACACACACACATACATACACACACACACACACACACACACACACACACACCCCTTTGGGAGGTTAGCCCATTTTACTTTTGGATCATGTCAATTATTAGGACTTTTTTTTTTCATTTTACATGAAACCTAAATGTGCCTGTTTACAACTTCCATCCATTGTTCTTGGTGTTTCCCCCCATGAAATCAGACAGATCAAATCCAATATCCCAACTACATGAGAACTCTTCAAATACTTAAAAAGAGCTATCAAATTACCTTCCAGCCTAGTCTTCTCTTGTCCAGGTTTAACATGACCAGTGCCTTCAACTTCCAACTTATACAACATGAGACCTGGATTAAAAGCTTTTCATCAACCAGGCTGCCCTCTTCTGGATATTCTCTGGTTTTTCTATGACCTTCTTAATCTGTGGCATCCAAAATGCTATAGATGAGGTCCAATGAGCAGGACTATCAGATTACAGTGGGCCTATCATTCCTATATTCCTGAAAGTTGTGCCTTTCAATGGAGCCCAAGATTGCCTCAACTTTGATGGCTGCAATATCACACAACTGACTTATGTTGAACTTGCAGACTACTCATACTGATGAATCTCTTTTAGAACAATTGTTATCTAACCATGCCACTACCATCTTGTACTTATGAAATTGACTTTTTTTTCAATAACTCATGTGTGTGACCTTAGCTTTTTCCCTTTTTAATTTCATCTTTTTAAGATTCATTCCAATGCTCTAATCTGTCAGGAATTTTTTGGATCCTGACTTCAGTGTTTTAGCTATGTCTCCAAGATTTGTATCATTAGTGTATCTGATGAGGGTACCATCTGTACCTTTATCAACACCATTGATAACTATGTTAAACAATGGAGGACCATTCCTATATCCCTGAGGTAACTCACTGGAGACCTCTGTCACACTCATACTGGGTAATTGCTTTTTAAGTTCAATTAGCAATGGGTTCTGAATCCATAAAATTATATAATCATCTAGTCCACATCGTTCCATGTTCTTCACATGAATAGCATGAATTACTTCATCAGAAGCTTTGTAAATTTTAGGTCAACTATAGCCATAGCATTTCCCTCTTTGAACTCCAAAGAAAAATTGTCCATACTATTCATTGAACACTTAATGTCCTAGGCAGCTTGGTGTAGTGGAAGGAGTTCTGGACAGCAACTGGCATCCTCAATAAAATAGAAAGAATCTAGAGACAGGATTCTAATTACAGCTGTGATGGTGTGACTGTGGGCAAGTCTTAAAGAGAGGTAGAAAGTAACGCAAGTTGCTATCTCATTCCTATCAGATTGAAAAACAAAGTTTACAAAAAATTACAGATGTTGAAAAAGCTGTGGGGAAATTGATACATTAATGTACTGTTGGTGAAGCTGGGAACTGGTCCAGCTGTTATGGAAAACAGGTTGGAACTAAGCCCCCAAATTTATTAAACTCTGCATACCCTTTGATTTAGCTATAGCACTACAAGGTCCAAACCTCAAAGAGATCAAAGAAAAAGGAAAAGGATCCATATGTACAAAAACATTTATAGCAGCCCTTCTTCTGCTGGCAAAGAACTGGAAGCTAAGGGGTGTCCCTTCTGTTAGAAAATGACTGAACAAAGTATGGTATATGAATAGAATAGAATACTACTGTGCTGCAATAATTAATGAAGGGGATGTTTTTGAAGAAAACTGGAAAACTTGTACAAACTGGTGCAGAGTAAAGTGAGCAGAACCAGGATAATAATTTATACAATAACAATATTGTAAAGATAAACGACTTTGAAAGACTTAAGAACTTTGACTAATGAAATGACCAATTGTGACTCCAGAGGATTCATAATATAAGAGAGATGATGGACCCAGGGCACAAATTAAGACATACAATTTTTTGCATATGGTCATTATGGGAATTTGTTTTATTTGACTAGGCCTATTTGTTATAAGATTTTTTCTTTGTCTTTTTTTTTCAATGAAGAGCAAATGGGATTGAGAGAAAATAGACTTTTGATATTTAAAAAGAGAGACAGAGAGAGGGGAGCAGAGGTGTGTAACAAATAATCAAAATCAAAACAAATCAAACTAAAACACCAAATTTTAAGTCAGACTGTATTTAAGACCATAACTACTCATGTCGTCTTTGGCAAATTACTCAGTGATAATGGTGATAATAATAATAACATAAATAACAGCTGATATATATATATATATATCATTTTTCACATTATCTCAATTGAGCCTCACAAAAATCCATAATGTGGATTTTTACTATGATCCCCATATTTTTAGAGTCAGAACTTAACTTCTATGGGCTTCAGTTTCCTCATCTGAAAATAATTAATAACAACAATAATAATGATGATGGTAATGATAATGATGATGATGATAATAATAAATAGCTTCCTTTTATATAGTGCCTAGTATGTACCATACTACATATGTGGCTACTATGCTAAACATTTTACAAATATTACCTTATCTGATCTTTAAAACTACCCTGCAAGGTAGGTGCTATAATTATCCCAATTTTATAACTGAGGGAAACAGAGGTTAAGTGACTTGCCCAGGGTTACACAACTAGTAAATATCTGAAGCTGGATTTGAACTCAGTTGTTCCTGATTCCAAGCCCAGTGCTCTCTATCCACTGCACCACCTTGCTGTATAAATGAGGGTATTGAACTACATGACCTCTAAGATACCTTTCATTTCTCACTCCATGGTCTTATCCTCTTACAACTAAGTGACATAAAGTCATCTTACAATTCTAGACATATAATCTATGTCTATGGTCAAATAACCTCTCTGAGCCCCAGTCTCCTTACACATAAGATGAGTGAGAAAAGCACTATTTAAATGAGTTACTATTTTTAATGTGTTGCTACTTAACTTTTCACATAAAAGCCTGTTTTTTTTCCTCCCCAAATAGATTAGAGGAAGATAAAGAGAAAAAACATGATTGCATATTTCTTCCCTCTCAACAGAGATTGGAGCTCAGAATCTTTGCATAGTAGATGCAAAACATATATTTGAAGATTAGTTGCATCAAGCTGAGCACAGTGATACTGGATTGTGCAAACAGCAGCAATGTCCTTCATTCTCTCCCTCTCTCTGATAAGAGAAATTACATATCCTCATGGGAAGTGACGAGAACAAGTGAAGGAAGAATCATATGACCTGCAACTTTAAGCACTATGGAGTTCAGGTGGCTGATAAGCACGGTTACCTCTATAGGTTTCTTTGATTCACTGACAAATTAGATCCAAGAATTTCATTCCACATGCAAAATGTGATTTAATAGTAGGGCCTTTGTTCTTGGTAACTTTAAAGTTTAGGTCCCTATTTTTTACTTTCTGATTAAAAGATCTATGAACAGATCCATAGTCTAGAAAAAAATGCTGGTACAGAGCATTATGTAGGATTATAAACTCATAATTGGGAAGAAACTTCAACTTAAGTACCCACATTTACTGGTATAGGTTCTCCATGTTTTCCATAGGTTGAAGATTGTGACTCCTCTATATCTTAAGAGAGAGTTTTCTAGAATTGCTGTTCCTGGGGAAAATGGCCACCTGGTAGACAATCTTATGATAAAAGTAAAAAATCTGCATGGATTGAGTTATGGTTGGACCACAGATAACAGGAAGTAAGCTTTTGACAAGCCTTAACTTGATGCATTTCCAGATTGCTAGCTAGCATCTGCTTATACAGGTGGAATTAGCATGAGTCAATCTGGGCTGCATCCCACATGCCTATATCTTGGGAGGTGGCATTTCCCCAGTACTCTCTCCCACAGGGGCTTGCTTCTCATCTCCTCCTACACCTGCCTCACTTCAGCCACCTGACTAATTTGCTCCCTTCAAAGCCCTAAGGTACTCTACTCAGCGTCCTGTGTGGGATCACCCTGGCTGCTATGTCCCCTTTCTCAGAGCTCTTCCTATTGGTGGAACAGACTAGTCTTCTCCTCCACACTTCAAAATGATCCTGGCATCCTGCCTGGCAACCCTAGGCAGTCATCTGGATCACAACAGATCCATGTGAAATCAGCTAAGGGGATCTGCTTCAAAAGCTAATTGTTGACACCCCCCCTGCCCAAATATTATACTGAAGCCCAACCTTTGCCCACTTATATCATTCTCTGCCTTCTGCCTTCACTATGTCCTGAGAGGCTTCCTCTGCTGTAATACAATTACAAGATTGTCAGATTTACTTAATGGTTCTAAGTTTCAGTACTGACTCTACCACATATAACAATAATCAAATTAGTTCACCTCTCTGGACCTCATCTTGTTCCCTTATCTGAAAAAGGAGGGCATTGGATTAGAGTTGTCTAAGATTCCTTCTATCTTCTAGTGCTCACTGAAATCTAGGTTGTTCCCGAAGACGCTATATCTCTTGGCACCTCTGAAGCAGGCTGCTAACTCTCTCATACAACTAACACAAGACAGGCATGAGGAGCATGCATACTACTGCTCTACACTGCCACTTTCAGATTATCACCTTGCTATAGTCATTCAGTTGAGATGTGGTAGGGGGTGGAACAATTTGGGTAGGGAATCAAAGGTGTAACCATTCTTTAGTAGAAGGTAAAGGTCATGGGTATTATCGAGGCCAGGAAGTTTGAATAGGGCAAGGATTAGAATTGGAGAAGGAGATTTGTTCCATTGTTTTTTCAGTTGTGTCTGACTCTTTGTTGACCCCATTTGAGGTGTTCTTGGCAAAGATCCTGGGGTGGTTTGCCATTTCCTTCACCAGCTCATTTTACAGATGAAGAAACTGAGGTAGGCAAGGCTAAATGACTTGTCCAGGGTCACATAGCTAGTAAGTATCTGAGCCCAGATTTAAGCTCAGGAAGATGTGTATTCCTTACTCCAGGCCCAGCACTCTATCCACTGCACCACCTACCTGCCTCATTCCACCCCCTCCTACATCTCAATTGAATTTGACTGAAGTACCAGATTTTCTCATTAGGACTGGGCCTGTTAGAGCTTGTGCTCCACTGACTTATGCCTCAACAGCCCATGGCCATCTCCATATCATGACTCTGCCAGAGGATAAAGGCTTCAGCAGCTGCGAAGGGACTTTAGATATCATAAAATCAAATGTTAACCCCATAGGAACACCCTCAGCACTGTGGTGGCTCATCTGAATGGACTATATTTTCTAGGTAACACCTCTTTTGTTGCAGTTTCTGAAAAGATATCAGCAAGCCCCCTAATTAAATACCACACTAAGTAAACAGAATAATCCTTGTAATCATACTCCACTATGATGATGAGAAGCAGTGTGGTCTCATGGATGAAAAATAGCCTTGAAACCAGGAAGATTCCTTTAATGGCTGGCATTCTTTCTGCTTATACACAGTACTTGTGTGATTCTGGACAAGTTGCTTAACTTTTCAATGCTCAGGCAACTCTCTAAGATTACATGTTGCAGGGAGGTTTTCACCTTCAGTGATAGAGGGAATTTTAAGAGACAGATAAAGGAATAGAGGGACCTGGGAGGTCCCTACTATAAACATGAAATCACAGGCCTAGTTCCTATCCCATCACAATAACTCCAAATAGGCTTGCATTCAATGTAATTCAATCCAATGCCTGGCCAAAGGCTATCTGAGAAATGACTTAAACCTGTATTTTCTTTCACTTGAGATGGGTAGTTAACTCTTTCTACAACTGGTAACACTCCTCTTATTTCTGCCTCATGCCCATAAACTTGAACTTTGTGAAAATCTCAGCTCTTTGCTTGTTTTATCACTCACTCCACCTATCTGCTCTCCTCTTCTTCCTTTATCCCCTCTCCTTAAATCACAATGAAGTCCAACTTCAGTTCTAAGCTATAAAGCTCCAAATGTGGCATGCCCTCCAACTCCCAAACTCCCTTGAGATATTCGATGTAAATAGCTTCTGGCTCTCTCGCAAGCAAACTCTTGTTTGGCTCCCATTTCTGAAAGTTATCGTCACAGTAAAAGCAATTTGGAAAGCAGTGGGGTATAGTGGAAAGAACACTAACCTGGGATTCAAGGGACCTGGGGACCTGCTACTAATTAGTTGTGTGAACTTGGACAAGGCACTTTTCCTTTCTGAGCCGCTGGTTCCTTCTTTACAAAATGGTGCATAGAGGAGGTTGGGCTACGTGATCTTGAAAGCCTTTTTTAGCTCACGCACTCTAATTTAATACTAAACTCATATCCATCTAATCTTAATTCTAATTTAATCACTCATATTTATCCAAATTAAAAGACAGTACACAAAGAACTAATGATTGTTCTCTAGATACAAGAATGAGAAATTAGATTTGAAGGGAATCCTGGGTAAAGCATACATGTCCTACCGCAAGTAGATCTCTCTTGAATGTGTACTCCTACTGAAAAGCCTTTTCACTGATGACGCATCTTTCACCCTAAGCACCTACTGTTAATACCTGGAACTTATATAGAGAAAAAGAGTTGGGAAGGTTGGGGGGGGGGGAGGTGGAGGTGGTGGTGAAACACAGTGAGAAGAAAAGCAATTTGGCTTAGGTTACGATGAAGGTGAACGGGTAGAGTGAGAGCTGTATTAAACGATCTGCTTTAAGAACTGGCACAGTCCAAATCTGGGCCAGGGCACCTTGCCTTGACTAAGGATTCCATCATCTGTTTTTCATCTGTCGTCATCCCATTGGCCCACAAGACCTTTATAATCCAGGTGCAGGAATTGGATGCTTGTGTTTCCCACATCACTCTGATGGTTTTACTCACCGTGATCATTCCAATTAGATGTGAAATAGGGAGCTGATTGTGCCAGTGTCTGGCCTTTGAGAGCAATGAGCCAAAGTAGGCTAGGAGGTAATGTGGTACAGTGACAAAGGCACCGACTTCTGAGTTAGAAAAGCTGAAATTGAATCTTTATGACCTTTATCACTTTGAGCAGTTAGTCCCATTAAGCCTCAGATTCTTCAATTGTAAAATGAGAGAGTTGAGTAATTAATAACCACCACCAGCAGCATCACTAGTACTGTCACCATGACTACTAGCATTTACATAGTGTTTTAAAGTATGCAAAGTGCTCTGTATAATTTGATCCTCACAACAACTGTCGATGGTATGTACTATTTCTAATTAGGAAACTGAAGAATGGAGAGTTTAAATTACTTGTTTATGGTCAGCTACTAAGTGAGGTAGGCTTCCCACTCTCTTCTTCTTGGCTCCACATCCAACTCTCTATCCGTTATGCTACTAATTATGAAGCATCAACATCACGTGGATTACCGGTGTCTCTACTATGCTTCTGATTCTGCAATCTCTAAGGTATCTTTTAAATCTACAAAGGCTGAGGGAAAGGCCGACAAGGTGTGGTGAGTCCTGAAGTATAAAAGGAGGGTGGATGAGTAGGGGAACACAATAGTAGAGAAAGTGATGGAGGTACAATCAATCCATAGGATGAAGCTGAGGTGCAAGTGTGAAATATTAAATCAAATCAAAAAGAATAAACAAACAGTCATAATAAAAGAGTTGGGGCTAATGTCCAGATATCCAAATCAAGCAGAAGCATAATCAGAAAATATGGGTAGGGTTCAAGATTAGCATAAGAGAAGAAGCAGAAAATCAGAATGTGGTCCTAGTGGGCAATTCCACGCTACTGAAGAGTTAAGGAATGATTAATGAGCCCAGTCCATGGACGTTCCTGTACTCTGTTCACTGCCCTAAATTAAATTAGAGTGCGTGAGCTAGGAAAGGCTTTCATAGTACATTCCTGTACTCTGTTCACTGTTCTAAGCACTGTCTTAGTATGGGCAGAGAAGGTAGGGAAAATATGTGCTGCTCTCCTGAGTCAGGTAGGGCCCTGCTAGTGCTGATACATACACACACACACACACACACACACACACACACACACACACACACACACA
>NW_020954556.1:13407944-13429799 GCF_900497805.2 Vombatus ursinus
ACACACACACACACACACACACACACACACACACACACACACACACATGTTTTATTTTAGTGTGAGGCCATTAATGGCCATTAGAAAAAAAGTCTTTATTTTTGCTAAACCTATAGAATGTTACTTTGGGACGGGAATAGAAGAAAGAGAAAGGACAATGAGAACTCCAGCTAGATAGAATGGTGAATGTAGTACTAGATCTCTAGATCTAGATATTGGACATCTGAGTTAAGATCCAATCTCAGCCTCAGACTGTTACTAGTTGTGTGACTATCTTCCTCAGTTTCTTCATCTATAAAATGGGAATAATACCTCAGAGGGTTTTCATGAGAATAAAATGAGATAGCATATAAAGTGCTTTGCAAACTTTAAAGTGCTATAAAAATGTAAGCTGTATTTTCCTTCTGCAAGTGAATTATTTTAAATGCCAGAAATTCTGCTTTCCATGGCATATAAGTATAAGTGCTGATATTTAAACATGACAAAGTTTGGGGCCTCTGGTGAATCCACACAGTTTCAATACAACTAAAGTTTTGGAATGAGTTAGCACATTGTGGAATAAAAACTGTGAAATGAAACTCTGGTAAAATGGGGTTTTCTATTGTAGTAGACAATGGTGTTCAAATTATTCTTCATGACTAAAAGACAATGAATCCTGGAAGCATCTCAAAAAATAAGTCATAGGCAATGGGAAGCAAAGTTAAATAGGATGGAAAGTTATTGTCATGTGTGTACTGGAAGCATAGATCTGGAATAAAAGGCAGAAAAATCATGACAGTTTGAGAAAGAATAAGAAGGAAATGTGTAGCTTGAGAATAGTGGAAAGGAATTAGTTGACAATACTTAACGCGGATACATGGGGAACATATTCCTGAAAAACACACACATGTTGTCATGAGGGATAAGATATACAAGGAAAGATGATAAAATTCCTACCCACTGGATACTTTTTATCTAACAAGAAATATCCACGTATACAAGGCAGGTGTAGAAGAGTGAATAGAGTACTGGGCCTGTAGGTCAAAAAGACCTGAGTTCAAATCAAGCCTCAGACACTTTTAAGCTGTATGACCCTGGGCAAATTACTCAACCTCGGTTTGCCTCAGTTTCCTTAACTGTAAAATGAGAATAATAATAGCACCTACCTTCCTGGGTTGTAGAACGAATGAAATAATATTTGTAAAATCACTTAGAACAGTATCTTGTACATAGTAGGTACTATTTAAATGCTTATTCCCTTCCTCTTTCGCCACCTTAAAAGACACATAGGAACAGATAGTATCATCAAAACTTAGGGCTGAAAGGGACTCAAGAGATATAGTCAGTTCTGGGTGCCACATTTTAGCAAAGACCTCAATGACAAATTGAAGCATGCTCAGAGGAGGGCAATCAGGACAGGATGGCAAGGGGCCCAAAGGCCATGTCATATAAGCTGGTGATATTTAGCCAGACAAAGAAAAAACTTGGAGGGTGGGGGGAGGAGAGACATATAATAACTGTTTCTGATTGGCCTATAAAATAGGAAATAGTCATGTTTTAAAATTCTACTATGGGCTGCAATAGAAATGGTGGGTAAAAATTATGGAAAAATCAATGTTATAATGAAAAGGAAAGTTCTTCATTATTTGAGCATCCCATTGGTCTTTAAGTAGAGATTGGATAAAAACTGGTCATGTCTGTTGAAATCTTGTCTAGTAATGCTTAGAGAAAATGAACTCTGAGATCTCTTCCAAATCTCATCCAACCACTTCACTTTAAATGAAGAAACTACTAATGGAATTTAAACTGGGAGAGAAAAGGTGGGAATAAATGGGGGAAAAGGCTTTTGGGTTCTGACTCTTCTTAATGTCTCTAGAAAACTGTTCATTTTGTTATTGTTGTTGTTGTTGTTGTTGTTGTTGTTGTGTTTCCCCATCTAACAGTATAGACACAAAGCAACACTCCCCTGACAGTGAATCGTTTGGGGACCTTCACATTTACACCTTGATCTCTCCATTTAAACACAAGGAAACCAGATTAACAGAAACAGGAGACAGGAAATGTAATCTGTCCTTGAAATTCCATAGTGAAGAATTATTACTCTTCTCCATTGAGGGAGTTCAGAAGCCAGAGGGGGACATTTCTCCCATGGGGTCACAATTACAGGAACGATGCTCTTCTACAACCCCAAGCTCAAGTTCTGCAGAGATACATTGATCACTTCTTGCTTTGTGGATGGCTGAATCTATAGGGAGCAAGCACCATAGGAAATGAAACCAAAGGCTGCTGGAAGATAGCCTATAGATATTTACTTATATTGCCAAAATCTACACAAGTGAAACTGGATAAGTTCCTACAAATGGTTCTACCTGTCATTTCAGGAGGTGATGAATACCAATATACCACTAGTGGAACTTGATTCTTGATTTTGTTTGTTTGTTTTTTCCCATTAATAGATTATTGTAAGCAATAATCCAATAAAATCTTTTCCCCTGATGTTTCATCACATCATGGCATCAAACCTGGATTTTCCAAGGCAAAGGCAATTGGGCACAAGCTTTGACAATTCTTGTCAAGCAGGAAAGGCAGTGAGTATGGGCATAGTCATAAACTGCGTCTATTGTGTGAGGAACAGTCTAGCTAAGCTCAGAGATGTCCATCTGGAGATTGATCACAGAGTGACGAATTTTTTAGCCACCACAACTATGGAAAGTACCTTGTTAAATTATTGAGGAATGGTAATCTTTGGTAATATTGAGGTATGGGTGAAGAGACAAAATCACAAGTCAAATGGAATGTTATAGAATCTTAGAGATGAAAAAGTACACAGATGCATTTTGGATCTAGTCCAACCAAAATTTTCTGAACTAATATGGTCATCCAGATATTTCTTGAGGACCTCCAATGAGTAGAAACTCATTACTACCTGAGGCAGCTAGCCTATTCATTTTTTTTTTTTGGTAGCTCCAAGTCTAAGGAACCTTATTCTGCTTTTCTGTAACTTCCCCTTATTAATTCTAGTTCTGCTTTCTGTAGCCAAGCAGAACAAATTTAAAGTCCCCTCTAAATGACAGGTCTTCAAATACCTAAAGATGGCTATTATGTGCTCTTCCTACTTAAGCCCCAACCCCCATGCCATCCCACCCCAAGGCTTCTCTTCCCCAGACTAAACATCTCTGGCCATTCCCTTTAATTGATCCTCCTATGGAAGGAACTTAAGTTTCTTCACTAGTCTGGTTGTCTCCTCCTGAATCTTCCCCAGCTTTTCAGTATCCTTCCTGAAATCTTCTCCTGCCCAGAAATGTACATAATACAGAACAAAGTACAGTAAGAATATTTCTGTACACTCTGCCTTTCTTAATGCAGGTGGAGATTACGCTAGCTTTCTTGGTTGCTAGATCACACCATTGGCTCATACTGAATACTGTTGTAGTTGGGTTATTTCAACTGTGTCCAATTCTTTGTAACCCCTCTTGGGGTTTTCTTGGCAAAGATGCTGGAGTGGTTTGCCACAGCTCATTTTACAGATGAGGAATCAAAGCAAACAGTGTTGTGACTTGCTCAGGATCACACAGCTAGTAAGTGTCTGAGGCCGGATCTGAATTCAGGAAGACAGGTCTTCCTGATTCTAAGCACAGTTCATGATTCACTGGAAGACCACTAAAACCCCCAGATGTTTTTTTCTGGCCAATTGCCACTTAACTGTAACTCCCTCTTGTTCTACTTATGAAGTTTATTTTTGACCTGTAATCATAAGATTATATCTATTCATCAAAATTTATATTATATTGTCTAATTATAGTCATTCTATACTCAGTAGTCAATAATCCATGGCCCATGGGCCAAATATAGACCACTGTCTGGTTTTGTATGGCCAGTAAGCCGTTATTTGCTTGCCTGATGTATAAAAATCAGAGGGTGCTTCATATTTGACTCACAGGTTATAGTTTTCCAACCTCTGTTGGCTGGTCAAGATTTTTACAAATTCTGATTCTGTTATCTAATATATTAGATATCCCTCCTAGTTTTTATCATCTGAAAATTTCAAAAGCAAACCACTTATGTTTTTATTCCAGACATTGAAAAAAATAATAAACAACACAGGACCAAACAAAGATCTATGAGACCTTAAGAAGTGTTTCATATTTATAATAAATTATTTTTCATAAGAAGAAATCAGAGCTATCTACAGCCATAGGAAAAGTGTTCTAAATCATTATTGATTAGAAAAATGCAAATTAAAACAACTCTGAGGTACCACCTCACACCTATCAGATTGATTAATAAGACAGAAAGAAAAATGATAAATGTTGGAGTGGATGAGGAAAATTGGGACACTAATACACTGTTGGTGGAATTGTGAACTTACCTACCTAATCATTCTGGAGAACAATTTGACCCAGTAGTATCACAACTAATTCTATACCTCTAAGAGATTTTTAAAAAAGAGGAAAGGGCTATATGTACAAAAATATTTATAGCAGCTCTTTTTGTGATGGCAAAGAATTGGAAACTGAGGGTATGCTCATCAATCGGGGAATGGCTGAATAAATTGTGTTATAATATTGTGATGTAATACTATCAGGATGTTTTCAGAAAAACCTGGGAAGACTTATATGAACATATGCCAAGTGAAGTGAGCAGAACCAGAAAAACATTGTCCACAGTAACAGCAATATTGTACAACGATGAATTGTGAATGACTAAGCTATTCTCATCAATGATCCAAGACAATTCCAAAGGACTTACAATGAAAAAATGCTATCCACACCCAGAAAAAGAAATGATAGTCCGAATGCAAATTGAAACATACTTTTTTACTTTATTTTTCTTGGGGTTTTGTATGTATGTTTGCATGTGTTTTCTTTCCCAACATGGATAATATGGAAATTGTTTATAATGACTGTACACATATAATCTAAATCAAATTGTTTGCCTTCTTAAGGAGGGGGAAGTGGAAGGAGGAAGAGAATGTGGAACTCAAAATTACTAAAGAAAAGAATGTCAAAACTGTTTTTACATGTAAGTGGAAGAAAAAATGAAATAAACATTTTCATTAAAAAAAATTATTAAATGCCTGCTATGTATGAAGGGTTGAGAGTGCTAAAAAAAGAAAAACTACTTTTCCTCAAAGGGCTTACATTCACCAAAGGGAATACACAATGTACAAAGTTAAGTAAAATACAAAGGCATAGGAAAATGATTGACTGGTACTGTCCTGACAGAAATAGTGAAATCATATAACTTGCAGACAGTCGATGATGATAATTTGGAATTCTAAAGGGATATCTCTACTTGGAGGTGAGATTTGAAGTATCAGACCTGAATGAGAGTATGAAAAGAGGAAAAGAGGTCAAGCACACATCAAAGACATCCATGTTAAGGAGTTAAGAAATAAACAAAGAGGAGACAGAGAAGTTAAATATGTAGAAAGAGAAATAAGAAAGTTTCACCATCAACCCATTCTTCTCTGAGATCATCCATTCATTTGATTCTGAGTACACCTAACTGTAGTCTCATCTAGCTCATATTGTCCTATCTCTTCTAAATAAAAAGTGATGGCATTAAATGCTTTACTAAACCCTAGGTATATCCACAACAATCCCCTTATATATTAATCTAATAATCTTATCAAAAAAAGAATTAAGCTTATTCTCACATGACCTGCTCTTGATGAAACAATCCTGGCTCTTAATGATCACAGCTTCCTCTTCTAGATATTCATTAACCATACCATTAATAATAGACTCCAATTACACATTCTACAATAATACATTTTTGTTAGTAAGTCAAGCTCATCGGCCTATAATTTGCACATTCCATTCTCTTTCCTTTCATGAAAATAGGAACATTTGTTGCTCTCACATCCAGTTCTTCCTCTCCCATTCTTCATGATCTCTCATTGACCAGTGACAGGGCTTCAACAAACACATGGAATGAAATAGAAGTAAACTGGGAGAGAAGGAGGAGCCAGTTATTAAGTGTTTACTATATGTCAAGCACTCTACTAAGCACCACCTGTGCTAATTCTGAATGTATGTCATCTGAGTCAGATGACCTGAATTCATTTTGAGTGAGGTGCTAACTCAATATCTCCTTACCTATTTTTAGGTATCAACTCTTCATTAGCCATATTTGTTCATTCTTGTCCAGTCCAATGCTCATACATTCTCTTGAGCAGAGAAAACAGAAGGAAAATTAGAGTTGTGCAACTTTATCTTCCCTTCATCATTTTCCTTTTCCTAACTATATCAGCAGTGTTTGTTTTTGCCTTCATTGATCCTCTTTCCTCTGGAATACATTCAACAACAATATCAACCACCACGACCACCATCACCACCACCCTAATTATTGTCTTAAGCTTTCATAGGTAGTCAGTTCATGAGAAACTTTAGCCTGACTAAAATTATTCTTTTTTTCCCAAGGCAATTGGGGTTATGACTTGCCTAGGGTCACACAGCTAGTGTCAAGTGTCTGAGGCTGGATTTGAACTCAGGTTCTCCTGACTCAAGGGCCAGTATTCTATCCACTGTACCATCTAGTTGCCCCCTGACTAAAATTATTCTTACAAGACCATGTCACACTTTTTTATTCATCTTCTTTCACTTGCCCTTGCTTCCATCTTTTGAAATGACTTTAAAAAAATCAAGTTAGTCATTAAGTTCCTTATGTACCTACATAAGTCTGTTTAAATAACTTCCTCTTCCTACCCTCATTGGAATTGTTTCTCTTTCTATCTCCAGTCTTTCATTCTTCAGAATGCTTTTGAATTCCTCTGGGTCAACTTTCATCATAGATTCTTACTGTAAAGGATCTGATCTATTCTTTTTCTGAACCTTCTTCTCAAACCAAAGCAACAACCTTCTTAGGGGGACACATAAGGTATTATTTAAAAGAGAAACCTTAATGGAATCCCTGACTAGATCAAATAAAATATATTCTCAAGGGAATATAATTCTTAAGGCTCTCCATCGCCAACTTAAATGAAGTTTGTTTATTGATTGCTATATTCCATTTCATTTCATGTACTTGGTTTTCCCAGAAATATAGAGGGAAAAGTTATTCACAGCATGAACATACAATTGACACCATGATAGCTCACAAGATTATAGTACCTTAGGATTGAAAAGCACTTGAGTGACAATAACCGTGTGAGTTAAATAGTATAGGAATTTCTCTTAGCATCTTATAGATGAGAACACCGATAACTCAAGGTGATGAAGAAACTTACCAAACCTCACATTGTTAACCATTAGCAAATTGGGTTTCAAACTCAGATCTCCAAACTCTAAGCCCAGTTCTCTTTCCATTATGAAATGAAACTTCTCAACAAGAGATGTTAAATGGTAGTTGGTCCAATATAACATTTCAAGATTTCACCTATAGATACAAAGGTACAGAACCCACAATAAGGCCCAATTCAATTAAATTGAAACTTGTTATTGAAAGAAAAATATAATCATGCTCAACACAGGGATTCTTAACATGGTGTCTAGTTTAAATATATCTGAGAATAGATTTCAAAGTTCCTTGAATTTAGATGGGGGAAAATACATCTTTATTTTCATTAACCTCTAACTGAAATTTTCATTTCTTTTGATTGTGAATATAGGCAACAAACATAATTCTGGAAAGGAGTTCATAGGTAAAACAAGACTGCCAAAGGGGTCCACAACATAAAAATAGTCAAAGGACACCAGGGTTTACAGATTCTTTTTATTATTGTTCCAAATATTGTGCTGGGGTTCTATTTTAAAGAGATGAAAACAAATAAGTTCTGTTTTCAAAAGTATGCCTGAAGAGGACAGATTCAATTGTTCAGTAATTCTTCTATAGCTTAGGAATTACAGGCTCCAACTAGTACAGTACGATCAACAGTTTGGATTGGAGAAGGTGCAGGTAAGGAATGGGCGAGGGGGGAGACAGGAAGCTTAGTGATATTTTCCTTATTCTATTGCTTTCTAAAATGAAAAAAAAATGGTGCATTTCTAACAAATGGAATTCCCATTGTTAAAACTGAATACAGATTGCAAAGTCAATTCCATTAATTTTATTTGTTACTATTGTATTGAATGAAGGATATGTTGTTCCCTTTAAACATAGGTTTAACCATAACATCAGAATCCCAAACATGAAATGTGTAATTTACTAGATATGCAGCTGGAACTGCAGAATGAAAGCAAATACAATCAGGGTCACATGGCTGCTTTATTTTTTTTTCCAAAACTGGAAAAGCATACTCATTAGCAAACTTTCTAAATGAGATCCTGCCCATCCCCTTGGTTTGTTGTTAGAGTTATTTTATCCTGCAGAGAAACTAATTTAATTTGTTCTATGTCTCTGCAGAAACTGTATTAATATTGTCAAAGGCTAGGTTTTATTTGCATTATCTAGAACGGGAAGCTCTTGAAAAAAGAAAGAGAATGAAAGGTACAAATAAGTTTTTTTAAAAAGATAATTTTTTTGTATCACACACATGCACACGCACACAAACACACACACACACATATCTCAACTTGTAACTTGTAACAAAAATAAAATAAAATAAATAAGCCCAAACAAAACATAGAACATCCCTGGCTCTGGCAGTGTATGCAACATTCTATACCCCTCACCCCACCTTTCCAGGAAAAATAGTGAGGATCTATTCCCATTCCACTTTCCCAGGACCAAGTTTGTTGATCATAATTGCAAGCTAAAAGTTTCATTTTATTATTCTTTTTATTTACATAGTTGTACTCATCATGTATACTGCTTTCCTGGTTTTGCTTATTTTACCTGAGGCATATAATATTGAAGGGGAAATGTTTATTTACTTAAAAGAACAGACCTTTAGAACCATCATTTATATACAACTTATATTCTAATTACAAATTATTCTGATCTACTTAATAGCTGAGATATCAGAAATGATTCCTATTTCATTAGTATATTTTAAAAGTTTTAAAATTTTTATGAAAAATATTGCATGCATTTGGACAATTAGAATGGGCATTTCTTTAAAAATACCCTATACTTTACTCATTTCACTAATTCAGTATGAATTAATAAGCTCTTTAGTCTATATATCGTTGTAATCAATGGAGGGTAGAAGAATGAGTAAAACATTGGCATCATTCTAAGTTATACATTGCTCCACTTCCTTTTCAAAGTAGCCCTCTGTAACAATGGAGCCAAACAGCTGGCATCCTGTTCTAGAACTTCAAACTCTTTTGCTTTGCATTCAAATCTTTAACAAAGGAGTCATTCACAGGGCCTGGCACAAGCTTAATAAATGCTTGTTGACTGGCAATATCTGCCCCTCCACACACTTTAAGCTACAGCCATCCTCCCACCAACAAACACTATATATTTTCCTTTCTCAGTACTTTTGTCCTTTATTTTTTGGCTCTAATACCAGGCACTTTGACTGCAGAATGTCAAAATTCCTTCCCACGCTTAATATCACATCATCATGAACAGACACCTGGCTGGAAACACTCAGTGAATTGTGTTGGACACTTTCTGTCATCATTTAAGCGAATTACTTCAAATACCAAAAAGCAAAAGAGCCGTTTACGGTAAAAAGACAAAATGAGCAGTGATGGCAATTTCTCTGAATTGGAGTGCAAGATCATTAATACATATTTAAGATTGGTACTAAACTGCCAGTATGTCACCCAAAATGCATTATTTCTCTACAGCATTTACAATATCTTTTGAAGCAAATCAAAATTGTAAAAAATTAACCTTTTAAATCCACATTGTTCATTCCCCAACTTGGTTTGTCCTTAAGAAAAAAAAATAAAATATAACCCATTTAGAAAAACAAAACACACTGGAAGATGAAAGATCATCTGAGTCCTTGTAATCCTGGTGCCTAGCCAAGATAAGGAAATGCCAGTGTTGTGGAATCCATCATCATTATTTTTTTTTCCATGATGATAACACAAAAATGAAGATGTGTTCAAACTCAGGCACTTTGAGATAAGTCAGGGGTTTCAAATTCCCCAGAGTATGCAGCTGCATATCTTAAAAACCTGTCTCCTCCCTCAATGGGCAGCTAGGTTGTAAAGAGGATAGAATATTGGACTTGGAATCAGGAAGACTCATCTTCCTGAGTTCAAATCCGGACTCAGAAACTTACTAGCTGTGTGACCTGGGGCAAGTCCCTTAACCCTGTCTACTTCAATTTTCTTATCTATAAAATAAGCTGGAAAAGGAAGTGACAAATCACTCCAGTATCTTTGCCAAGAAAATGCCAAATAGGGTCACGAAGAGTTGGACCCAACTGAAACAACTGAGCAACAACTCCTCTCTGAATGGAGGGAGAAGGAAATGGCAAACCACTCCAGTATTTTTGCCAAGACAAACCCAAATGGGGTCATGAAGAAACAGACATGAATGAATGACTGAACAACTACTCCCTCAAGACCCTACCCATTTTCAAGGTAAGCCCAGGCCCAATTCTCAATGCATTTTTATATACTTCCAAGGTAGGACAAACTTAGGATCAGAGCATCTCCCGATTTGTCCTGAGTTGCCTTGGATGCATCATTTCTCTGCCTTATTGTACTAGAATTATTAAGTAAAACCATCACAAATTCATCAATATATCCAAGTCAAGCAGAACAACCTAGCTGCTACATGTTGTGTGATGATGATAATAATCATAGAGCTCTAAGGTTTACAAATTATAAATGGGATCTCATTTGATCGTCATAGCAACTCTGAGAAGTAGGTGCTATTATTACCCCCACTTTATAGATAAGAAAACTGAGGCTTAGAGAGATTTTTTTTGACTTGCTGAAGGTCACACAGTCAGTAAATGTCTGAGATGGAATTTGAACTCAGGTTTCCTGATGCCAAATCCAGAATATGCTTACACACCACATCACCAAACTACCTCATTTACAGGAAAGCTGCCTTATTAACCAAAACCAAAACCAAAACCAAAAAACAAAACAAAAAACCCCACCCTTTAAAAATTAAAAAAAAAAGCTGTGTTAAAAATGTGCTTGGCAGGGGAAGAAAAGGATAAATAAACCCCTCATTTTGCTGCTACATATTTTTGAAAGTAAAGCCTATTGTACTGTACAGTAGGTAACATTTCCCAGTATGTTTGAAATCATTCAGTGCTGCACCATATGGTGCTATAATGTCATTGAACAGTGGGGCACAAATAAATCTGAATTCATTTCACTTTGTACTCTTGTTTGTTTAAATAGCAAAAAGAGTCTGTCATTTCATTTGCAACAGAGGCAAGATAGGGTGAGCATGGTTGATTCTGTTCCCTTTGACGAAGGATGACACCAAAGCCAGGAAGAGGTAGATTACCCTCTGAACCACCAAGGGAGGTGATGTCAAAGATAGGAGCAGATGCCAGCGTGTGTGGTTCACAGGCCAGTCCCTGCTTTAACTCTCAATTTTCTTTAATCACACAACCAAAGCATTTTAAAATTAGAAGGGACCTCAGTGGCCATGTAATCCAAGGCATACTTGAAACAGCATCCCTTCTATAACATAACCAGTAAGTCATCAGCTGGACTTTACTTGGAATGAAACAGAATATCCAAGGATGTTCATTTTGCTTTGGGAAAATTCTGATTTTTAGGAAGTGTGTTTTTGTGTCAAGCCTATTTTTGTCTTTTTTGTAACTTCTAACCATTGCTTCTAATTCTAGGTTGAGAAGGTCAAGCAGAATGAGGCTCATAATGCTTTCTTCATTCGACAATTCTTTGAATATTTCAAAATTTGCAACAATTCCCCCTAAGAAACTTAATTTAAGCAATGAGAAAAATGTAGCCTAACTCCCATACAGACATTATGAGCCGGGTGTAAATAATATTTCATCCTAAGTGATCCATCCATACTTGAAATATTGTTTTGTATCTGTTGTTTGGCTCAAAGTTTAGATGACAGGGTTAAACATACTGATGTTTTGATGAAGGAGATGAAGTCACACAAATCTCTGCTATAGAAGATGAATAAGAGAGGTACAAACATGAAGCCATTCAAAGGAGGGAGGGAGCAGCCTTAATTGAAGACATTAAATTAAACCTCATAAGGGGAGATAGCTTTAAATGTGGTCTCAGAAGTGGACAAGTGGATTTATGAAGGAGGGGTATTGTTGTCAGAGAGAATATTGGGATAAAGGTGACAGAAGGAGGCAAACATAGGGCATGGTCACATAATGGCTAGAATGCCAGGTTTATGAAGCTGAGTCGTAATGAGGTTAGAAAGGTAGACTGGAGAAAGATCACAGTGGGTTTGTGATCTTGCTTTTGCTCTTTCTGAGGTGGTAGCTATGCGAAGGGAAGAGAAACAGAAGGAAACAAAAGAAGAAGAGGGAAGTGGGAGGAAAAGTGAAGAAAAAACAGAGAAGAAAAGGAAAGAAAGGAAAAGGGGAGAAAGGAAAGAGAGAGGGAAGAAGAATTGGATGAAGGAATGATTGAAGGATGGAAAGAGGAAAAGATTGAAAGAAGACAGACAAAAGTCTTTTAAATATATCTACCATCAAGAAGGCACCAGGAGTAACATATCAAACTAACCAAAAACTTGATAAGGCCATTATCAATTAAATCCTAAATAGTGAGGAAAAAAACATTAGTGCTTCACTCTATTTAGTCATCATGACCACCTTGTGCCCAGCCCATCTACCCATGTTCCCAATGTTAAAGCTATAAAGGAATCATAGAGATCATCTAGCCGAAAACTCATATTCTAGAGATGAGCAAATTGAGTTTTATAAAGAGGAAATGACTTGACTAAGGTCACACAGCTAGGTAGCAGTGTGGCTGGAACTAGGACCCAGATCTTGATTTTACAAGCTCACATTTACATTGCACATCATGGTTCACTTCACAAAATATTTTCCTCATAAGGAAGCTGTGAATTAGGAAGTACAAGTATTAGTATTCCCATTTTCCTGTAGAAGAAACTGAGTCTGTGAGGGAATATGACTTGTCCAGCTATACAAAGCTAGTAAAGGTTTGGAGACTCATATAGATGGGCACTCAGCCAACATCCAGGTGTCTCTCCACTCTACCATGTGAATTCCCATGGTTTCCCATTGGATAGCTTATTTAGCATCACTTAGGTGAAGTCATGAACAAGCTGCTAGGATCCATATGATGCTGTAGGAAGTGAGTTATATGTCAAAGTCTTTTTGTTCAGTCATTTCAATTTTGGCCACTCTTCATTACCACGTTTGGAGTTTTCTTAGCAAAGATACTGGAATGGTTTGTCATTTCCTTCCCCAGCTTATTTTACACAAACAAACAGGGTTAAGTGATTTGCCCAAAGTCACACAACTGGTAAGTGTCTGAGGCTAAACTTGGACTCAGGAAGATAAGTCTTCCTGACCTCAGCCCTGGCACTCTATCCACTGCATAAGGAATGGATATAAGGCCACAATCCCTGGGCAAAGGCAAGGAAAAAGATGATAGAACATTATATTCAGGAAACAGCAGGTAGGCTGGTTGTGGTGGAGTATGTGAATGAAAATAATGTGATAATAGAAAGGGAAACAGGAGAGAGGCAGTTGGAGAAAGATATTAGAAGAAAAACAAAAGAATTTTTTCTTTTATTTTGAATCAAGAGGGAGAAACTGAAACTTCTTGAATAAGGGCAGGACATGACCATGCCTGGGCAAAATCATTTGACCCTATGACCTTAAGCAATTAATAAGCATTTATTAAGTACCTACTGTATTCCAGGAACTATGCCAGGTTCTTGGCACACAAAAACAAAAATGGAATAGCCTCTACCCTCAAGAAGTTAACATTCTACTGGGGGAGACAACATGTCTACACATAATTACATACATAATAGACTCAAAATAAGGATAATTCCGCCATATGAAAATTCCTCTAATCCCTTTTAGCTATCTAAACAAAATTGTCCCTCAAGGAGGACAGTTTTTTGGTTGCTTTGTTTTTTCTCCATATTCAGGAAAGTTACATTTTCCTAAAGCAATCTCTTGCCTTCCATTCTAGTATTGTATTAGACAGAGACTTAAATTTTACAATAGGTCTCTCAACAAGACTGCACATCTTCCATAATATTCTTATATTTAAAAAAAAAATACTAGCCCTGCCCCCTGCCAAAATAAAGAGCATTATCAGATGCGAGAGAAAATGTCATTCAATAAACATTGGCCTAGAAGAAACAAACGCTGTTTTAAATTCCTCTCTTCCTTTGCCACATTAATGGGACCCAGGTGTTACCATCATGATTAAGACATAGCAATCCAATGGCAAAGCAGCATGAGGTATGAATCAAAACGCAGCTTTAATTGCTCGATTCTCAGTCACTCCTGTTTAACACTCTGCTTAAAAAAATTAAAAATAAACTTTGTATGAAATGTTTTAACAAGTGCCTTGTAAGTAATTCCATGCAAATTATGCGTGGGTTTCTTCAGATGTGATTGACGAGGATGCTTTAATACTTACTAAGTGACTTTATTTATGCACTGGATCTGCACCATGTATAGCCGCTATGATTATGATCCAGTCATTATTTCTGACATCGTTTTAAAACTATTGTTGCACTTGGCTGCAGACCAATAAACACAACTGGTTCAACAACCTAAATGTGGCTTTTTTTCCCTTTTTGTAGCATTTTCAGAGATCGAAGTTGCTTTCATCACTCCATTCTCTCTTTTTTCCCTCTCAAGCTTGCAAGAAACAAAGAAGAGTCTGACAGACTGTTAAAAAAAATATACAACATTCTAAATGGCACAAATATAAGTGAACCATAAAAATTTCAAGGAAATTATATTTTTTCCCGATGACAGTTTTAATTTTAACCACTCAATATTCATATGCTCTTCTAGATACAATTACGTTGAAAAAAAGCTTCATACATTTAAAAAGAATATGACAGAACACTTAGTTAAATGTTATATTAAAGATTCATTGTAAATTAAATATTAAAAAGTGTTCAACAGACCCAGGTATAGTTCAAATCCATCTGTTACTATAAACTGTACTTTTTCTTTATCCTCATTTCACCATATGCCATGGAGCAATCAAATTTGTTTCAGCATTCAATTTTGTAGTTTTCCCTTAGAAATGAATGGTCACTCTTAACAGATACATAAAGAATTCCTCTTCTTTAACACAGAACATTCATTTTGCAAAATGTGTATCAATGCACCCTCCTTTTCTCTTTCCATTTGATTCAAGCTAAGAAGGCCAAAATCTCAATAAGATTTTAGAAGAATTCAGAAGAATCAAGATATAGTAGTCAAGGAAGCTGGATATAGTTGAAAGACCTGGATTTAAATCTAGGCTCTGGAACCTATAATATATTTGACCTTGGCAAACCACTTCTCCCTTTCTGAGCTGCCCTTTCCTCATCTATAAAATGTGTTGTTAGGTCATTTAGGTCCTTTACTTCTTTAATCCCATGATCCTGTAAGAGACTTATTGTATCTTGGTTCAACTAGGGACTACTTGGGAAGAACATGGTACATGTATGTCTGCATGTGTGTGTGCATGTGTGCATATACACACATATACACATAAAATCATATATCATAAACTTTTCCCCGACTTCCTCCTCATTCTTATGCTTGATATAAGTGCAACTGCAAGTCATGACTGGCTAGGCTGCTACATCTCAGCCTTCTAAAATGTGTTTTTTGAGCCTTCAGTTAAGAAGTAGGCAGTCACATTCCTCCACTACTCCTACTATTTTCTATACCCTCAGAGCTAAGAGACAAAGCTAGCCAAGACTGTTAGGGTCTAATATTTTCATATTAGATTCATCCATAGAATATTCAGAATATCCCTTCTATCCATTGTAGCTAAACTCTGTATCTATAGATCATCTGTAATAGGTGCTTCACTTTTTCTCATCTTATTCTCTTCTTAACCTCTTTGCACTTTGGCTTCTGACCTTATTATTCTATGAAGGTGAAAGGTATAGACAATATCATCTATTCTTGTCCAAATTTATCCTCAAGTGTGAATTGCTTCTACAACATTTTTCCTTCAATAAATGTAGTACCCTCATGAATGAGTCATATTAAGGGATCTGAAACCAACTGCCCTGGAAATTTATTTTGATCAGTGATGCCACCCTTCGTCCCAATTACATTACCCTGAATTTTAAGAAATCTGAGGAACATAGCATTTTAAGAGGAGCCTTAAAATGACCCAACTTAGTACTATTTTACATGTCTAAAAAAACACCAAAAAACATTAAGTGCTTCAATTTTTCCCAAGAATAGTTATCCTCTGGAAAACTGAGGATTAACAAACTTTATGATTTTTGTTTTTCTTCCCACTATAAATGGTATCTCAAATTTTTATATCAAATAATTCTTATAAAAGTCCTTGCAATACCTTTTTACTTACAAAAAAAGATTTCCCCCCAGCATTTTAAAAAGACTGAAATGTCAGGTTTTGACTCATTTCCCCTGAGTCTTCACTCTAAATCTCTGTGCCCTGATAGTTATCACTGATTAGCAATATTACAAATTTTGGGGTTGAAAGAGAAGTTAAAAGTCATCTAGTTCAAGTATCCACATAGTGAAAAAATACCTTCGTTAGCATCACTGAAAGATAGCCATTCAATTTGAACTAGAATACCTTTAGTGATAAGGAACTTACTACCATAATTCAATGCAAACTACTCTTTTCTTAGGCAGGGAAGAGTTAGAAGAAGGGGGAGGGTCTGGTTAGAATAATTTTGTGGTCTTTTCCAATTCTATGACTATTTCATTAGACTCAACATCTTTACTAGCTATCTCTGTGTTATGACTCTTGACTAGGCCTGAATTTTACTGGTAGAAATCTAGTCCAGTATTAAAAACACTAGTCCAATGGATTTCCATTCAGTAAAGATTTATGTGAAAATTCATTTCCATTCAATAAACATTTATGTGAAAATTAATGACCCTGGTTAAGCCTTGTCCATATTAGAAAATCAAGGAAATTAGGAAGATAAAACAAGAAAAAAAAGGCAACAAAACTAAATGGGAAAATACATTCTCATCTGCCAAAACGACTTTTTAAATTTTTTGGGGGGGGACAAGGGAGAGCAGTGATTTGAATGATGTAGGAAGTTGTACTCTCTGTACCATTGCAGATCAGCAAAAATTCATCACCTGAAGTTCTTAGACAATGAGTAGTTAAGCACCTTATCTAAGGTCATACAGCTAGTATGCACTGTTAGTACCTGAACTTGCATCTTCTTAACTCTGAAATGGGTTCTATACATTACATCAAGACTGGTGAAAGGATATGTGGTTAAAATCTATTTTTAATTCTGTGTAGGTTCCTAAGCACTGTAGCCTCATGTTTGTGTAGGGAATTTTGTGTCATACAAGAAGACTACAATACTCCCCAGTGCAAAAGAACCAGATTGAAATGTAATTGGGAAATATTTAACAACATAAATAAAAATACAATAAAATATAGATAACATCACATTTTAAATCTAAGTCAATATGCAACTGGCAGGGATACTTATGTATATTTAACACCGCTGGTATAAAGGACTTCAACTTTATTCCTCATTAGCTTGTCTGTTATACCAGGGTTACTTAATGGGTTAGGTCCATTCACCATAGCACGGGATTCACAATGGTAAAAGAACCACAGAATGTTAGAGCTGGAAGGAATCTGAAATACTATACAAGCAAATATTTAGAGCTTCAAGGCACCTCTTTGCTCTCTGGTCCACCTCCTTGTCATTACAGATGAGAAAAGGGAGGCCTAGAGAGTTTATAGCATGGCTTATAGCATGGGCAGACAAGTAATTCAATGGATAGAGTGCAGGGCCTGCAATCAGTAAGACTCATCTTCCTTAGTTGAAATCTGACCTCAGATACTTACTAGCTGTGTGACCCTGGGCAAGTCACTTAGACCTGTTTGCCTCAGTTTCCTCATCTGTAAAATGAGCTGGAGAAGGAAATGGCAAACCACTCCAGTATCTTTGCCAAGAAAACCCCAAATGGAGTCAAGAAGAGTTAGACATGACTAAAAAGACTGAAAAACAACAGAGAGTTTAAGTCTTAGGTCAAAGAGATATTAAGTGGCATAGCCAAAATTCAAAACCAGGTCCTTTAACTCCAGATCCATTATTCTGTCACTCTGTGAGTGACCCCTCATTTGATAGGTGTGGTAGCAGAGGCTTAGACAGATAAAATGCTTTACTAAAAGTCTCCCAAGCAGAGTGGTAAGGTTGATCCTCAGTCCAGGGCTCTTTCCATTGTATCACCCTAGCAGCAAAAACCTAGCAGTGAGAACTCTAACTTCTCTGGGGACAGGAGGAGATCCAGAAAAACTATAGTGACATTACCCAACTGAACTCAAAAGTTTAGCAAGTGTTCTGGTGATATAGCTGGTGTAGTGACCATTGGCCCGCTTACTGAGATATCTGCTTGGGATCCTAATGGCTCCTCCTGGTCACTCTCAAGCCCTCTTCTCTAGCACCTTAAGTTGCTTAATTAGCATATCATGACTTGAGTTCAGCATCCCTTTATTATTAACCAAAAATGGTTTTTGTTTGGGAATAACCCCTATCCCACTAGGGATAATTTGTTATTGGGGCCTGACCATGACGAACCCTCTGACAAAGGTTTGGGAAAAGAGGGGAAAATCCTGACTGCATTTGGACCCCTATAACTATCCTTTAAGGCTAAATCCTTGGTACTACTCCCTGAGGACAAATCATCCTGGTGTACCAGAAGCATTTACCATGTTCATTAGTATGACCTGAATAAAAACCGGCTTGCTTCACCTGCATGCCTGGTATGTACTTGCACCAGAGGTCTTCTTTTAAGGTTCCATGTGAATTCCACTTTGATGTTTTCCAATTTCTGGCACTGTATCAGGACACTCTAATTTTGCCAAGGAAAGGGATCTAACCTTCCCCCTCTCCCACATACACACCCCTGTGACCCAACTTTCATTTTAAGGAATGTAGAAAGCAAGGGCTGGGAGTGTAATCCCTATGTCTCAAAGAAAGGCATTCCTTGGTTCCCCAAACAGTACCTGGAATGGGACTAGGTATTTGTCCTGAACCTCAGGTCCTTTGATCCCTACTTGCCCCATTCTCATAAGTAGAAGCAATGAGATCAGGAAGGATGGGTAGTAGGAAGAAATGGGCCACTACAGAATGAATATGCTTACTGAACCAGATCCTCTCTGACGTCTCTGACAACTCCAAATCCTAAGACCTTCAGGGGTCATATTTTCCCTATTCCCAGCTTCTTCCCATTCCCAACTCAAAAGGAACAAATTGTGCAAAGGTTCTTTTTACCTCCCAGTGATTAAGGTCTACTTTAAGAAAAGAATCTGATAAACTCATTTGCTCCAGGTGTAAATAACCAGGTAAGGCATACAGTGTTACCCAGGGAATACTTGCAATATTTGCATTTTAACAGGAGATAAACTACTTGGTTTGGCTCTGTCCAAGTGAATGAAGCCCTAAATATTGGATTTCAAAATCGGCAACTTTAGGGACTGAAGTATGTTGAGGTAAGGGAGCCTTCTAGGTCAAGGGCTCATAACTGGTTTGTCTTGTGTCATGAACCACTCGTGAAGCCTACGGACCCCTTCGCAGAATAATGCTTATTGCCTCCATTCATAATTGAAAAAAATAAATTTCATTTAGAAGTTAATAGGGGCAGCTAGGTGGTACAGTGGATAGAGCACCCGCCCTGGAGTCAAGAGGACCTGAGACCAAATCTGGTCTCATTTGCTTACTAGCTGGCTCTGTGACCCTGGGAAAGTCACTTAATCCCCTTTGCCTCAAAAAAAAAAAAAAAAAAGAAAAGAAGCTAATGAACATGAAGACACACACACACATGTTATAAATTTTATTTTTCTGATCCAACATCATGCACCCTCAGAACCCAGGTGAAAAATCTCTATTCTAGGTCCTGAAATAATATTTGCTTGTAAAAGTAATTTTGACTTTGGTACTTTGTTTTGTTCGAAAGTTTCATAGGGTTTTTCACTGCAAGACCTTAAGCAGTTGTGTAGTCCAACACTCCATTTAAAAGATGAGGAAAGTAAGTCCCAGAAATGAAGGGAAATGACCTTTTCAAGATCACACAGCAAAGCAGAATTCAAATTTGTAACCTCTGGTTATAAATATAATGCTCATTCTCAATTCAATTCAATAAGTATTTATCAAGCACCTACTGTGTACCAGGCAATGTATTAAACAATGAGAATACAAAAAGAGGCAAAAGACAATCCCTGCTCTCTAGAAGGTCAAATGAAAGAGAAACCTTTGTAATTTAATATTTGTGTTAATTTCAATAGCAGCTCATTCCTAATATGTAAAATGCTGGTGTTTTGCGCATATTGCTCTAGAGTTCCTTCAAGGTCTAATGGTCTATGACATTAATGAAAGAAGTTCTAACTATATCCAGCATTGCTATAAAGTAAAAAATCCCTTCAATGTGAATAATAATCTTTTATTCTTGTGAAGGAAAACCAAATGATTCAGAACTACAAAGCAACTTAGAAATCATCTAGTATGAAGCACCCATTTTATTTTATTTTACTTGTTTATTTATTTTTGCTAAGCAATAGGGTTAAGTGACTTGCCCAGGGTCACACAGCTAGTAAGTGTCAAATTTGAACACAGGTCCTCCTGACTCCAAGGCTGGTGCTCTATTCATTGCGCCACCTAGCTGCCCCATGAGGCACCCATTTTATAACTGAATAAATTGAAGCCCAGAAAAAGTTAAAAGGGTTGTACAAAGTCAAGAAGAAATATGTTTCAAACCCATGTTCTCTTACTCTCACTGCAGGTTTTTCCTCTATACCAATTTCTCACTTTACTTTTCTATTAATACAAGTGTTCAAAATACTTGCTCAAAATGAGATGGTCACTGTTTCCTGAGGATTTGTTCTTTGAAGGCAGTGCTTGGCTTAATGAATCAAATATGCAAAGAAAGGATTTTTAAAAATGAGAAGAGGAAAGAGGCAGGGGAAAGATGAAGTTGCAGAAGAGGTAGAAGGATGTTCATGACAAAAACTGGCTCACATAAGTACCATATATGCATGGTAGCCTTTATATTCTATCTCATGTCTCATGGGAGAACAAGCAAAGTCAACATCACAAGCTACTGGGCTTCATTTGTGGAAAGTAAGGAGACCAATGAGAGCTGGCAGGGGCTACTTCCTTCATCAATGCAGCATAAACAGCCTTATCATAAAACATAGTCCTCTCGCCTTGGAGAATGTAAGATATCCTTGGCTGGAACCTTGGAAATAAAAAAAGACCTAAGGCCCTTTGTCACTGCTTCCTGTTTTGGTAAATTAAAGACGCTAGAAGGCATGTCAAGTACCTACAGATCTGAAATATTTCTTTGAACTTAACCCACTAGGAATTGTATAAGAGAAGATTGCAAGAGGCTGATGATTTCTGTTATGACATAAGCCGAGAAAATAATTTCCATTAATTTCAAGTGATTATTAGGGTTTTATCAACCTGTCTACCCCACCACATTTGAGAATATGTAATGGATCTGAAATGATGCTAATTGGCACTAATAAACCTATTTTCTCTTTCAATTGTTTTCCCATACATTCCCATCCTAAATGTTTCTTTGCCATCAAACAGTGAATTAGATTCCAACTTGTAGATTTTCTGGGCTTTTGGCTTTTCTCAGAATTCCCTCCTCCCTCTAGCTACTGGTTTATTTTCCTGGCACACAAATCATGAGGACCTTTACTTAGGGATAGCCAAAGGCACAAAGAGCTAAATGAAACAAGAGAAATTGGAGCATCTTCATACCTGTCAGGACCTCTGGCAAAGAACACAGTCCAAATGGAATAACGCTGCTGCTCTTGCACTTAGTTCATTAAATTCAGACTAGGATAGATAGATAGATAGATAGATAGATAGATAGATAGATAGATAGAT
>NW_020954556.1:13429809-13597974 GCF_900497805.2 Vombatus ursinus
GATAGATAGATAGATAGATAGATAGATAGATAGATAGATAGATAGATAGATAGATAGCTATAGGTACTGATATATACATATACATACATGTGTGTGTAGGTATTTATATGTGTAGTCTATGTTATATAGAAAAGCCTATTTGTGTGCATATATTTGTATGTATGTGTGTGTATATATGTATACATATATACATATATATATATATATATATATACACACAGAGGGAGAGAGAGAGAGAGAGAGAGAGAGAGAGAGAGAGAGAGAGAGATTGATTAAGATTGGGATGGTGGAAAGAGTAGATTAGACCTGGGTTTGAGTCACATCTTTCCTACGTAGTATCTATGTGATATTGGTAAATTTCCTTGTCTACAAAATGAGGGGACTGGAGCAATATATGGCACCTTCCAGCTCAAAAAAATTAAATAATTCTATAGATTAAGTTACTCCTAAGAAACCTCAGGGTCCATGAAAGGAGAAGTATTCCTCTGCTTCCCCTCTGCATTTGCCAAAGTAAAAAACATTGCAGATGTGGGGGACAATAGGGCAATAGTTCTGAGCAAACTTGGTCTAGGGGCCAAAGTGCAGAACTTTTAACCCTAGTATTAGGATATTATAGTTGGTATGGTGAATAAAGCAGTTTTTATGTCTCAATCTGTGAAACTTTCATTTTCAGGAATTTGTTTAGCAATTTACTTATTCAACTCTTAACTTTGTTCTGAGCAGCCAATGACAAACTCACAGTTATGTCAAGTCCCATAGTTAGACTCAGATTTGACCTAGATTTGTTTAGACTTACAGTTGACTTTCAATAACTTTGGGGGTAGGGAAATATATTTACTGCTTCCAGTCTCCCTATTCTGTTCTGATCCCTTTCTTCTCTACCTCTACAGACAATCCTTTCATCCCTCTTTTGTCAAAATCAGAAATACCAACATTAATACTCAGGTGTGAATGATAGCTTAAAAGGTTAAATAGTAAAGTTCTAACTTAACTGAAAGGAACATCTGCCATCTGGGCCTAACCTGGCAGTAAACATTTCAAGCCTTACTAGAAGCTTCTTCTCTGTATCTAAGGTTCATACATTGAGGGCTGGAAAGGGTCTCAAAGGTTATCTGGTCCAAACTCTTTATTTGTTAGGCGAGGTTAAATAACTTGTCCAAGGTCTCTATTACTATGTAAAACTAGGATTCAAAATTCTAGCATTTCCCATACCTTGCTGCCTTTTCTGTATGTCAGATCATTAGATCATAGTTTTCAAGCTGGAAGGAATTTTAGGGACTCCAATTCTATCATCTTATAAAGTAAGAATTTCAAGCACAGCAAAGTAAAGTGACTTGTCCGTGATCACACAGATCACAGGTATCACACATGGGACTGTATCCAAATCCATCATCTTTTCCATTGTACCACTCTACCCACAACCAGCCTCTCCCTATTGACCTTTTGCCAACTTCTACCCTGGGAAGACCCTTATGAACTAATACAGAATGAAATAAATAGAATCAGGAGATCCATTTATAATTGAACAATGACCTAGTTCTTCTCTATCGTGCTCCAGAAACCTTTTTGTCACAGATCATTTCAACCTTATAATTCACACTTCAGAAATACCTACTGCCCCTGAAAGTCTTCCTTCTTATTGGATACCTCTGTTCAAAGCCTTCATTTAAAGAAAAAGAAATGGAGGCCAGGCTAAGTCATCTCTTTATTTCTTACTAGGCTGCAATCTCTTTTCGCCATCATCCTCAATAGTCCCAGGTACCTTTTCCCATTTCCTTTTCAGTTTCCTTTTATGTGTTATCTTCCCCCATTAGAATGCCATTTTTTATTGAGCTTAGAGACACTTTCTTTCTACTTGTATTTGTATTCAAAGTGATTAGCACAGTATCTGGCACATAGTAATTATTTAACTAATGCTTCTTGACTGATTGACTACTCACTGTTCCTAGTTCTATTGTACTCTGATGCCAGAGAAACCAAGACTAGTACCTTTTGTAAATGACATGTTTTCAAATGCTTAAAGTCATCTCTCCTAAAGGCTATTATCTCCACTAGTTTAAATATGCATAGTTCTTTCAACAAGTCTTAACGTATGGCATGAATTTCCAGATCTTTCAGCATCCTAGTTGCTTTTCTCCACATGCTCTATAGCTTATCCATATCTTTCCTAAAATGTGGTTTCCAGAACTGAATATCATACCCTAGCTTTGAAACAACCAGAGCAAGACATTGGTAGCAAGACTACCATTTGGGTACTATGTCTCATTTAATGTAGTCTGTGCTACTGAAGGGTGGGACAGTTAGGTTTATAAGTTTATACGCATATTAATGAATGGGGAAAGAAAGGGAGAGGAGGGGGGTGAAGGAAATAAACATATATTAAGCACCTATTATATGTCAGGCACTCTGCTAAGCCCTTTATAAATATTATAAAACTTTATAAATACTATATGTGGTACAAACCAAGGTTAAGTGATTTGCCCAAGGTTAGCAAGAGTCTAATCATATTTGAACTCAGGTCTTTCTGATTCCAAGCCCAGTGCTCTCTCTGCTGCATCCATCACTCAGTTGCCTCAAAAATGTAAACATATATAATAGTGTGGTCAGGGATTTAGAAGCTAAATAGTGTCCACTCAGTATTTGGGTACATAAATTAAGCAAGGAGGGCTAAAACGAATTACTCAAAACTTCTCTCCTACTCCTGAAAAGCTTTCTTTAATTTAGATTCTAAGGAAAAATAAAGCAAAACAAAAACAGACCACTACAGATAAGAATGAGATACAAGGTGATTTAGTCTATATCATTTTGTGAACTACAATTCAGAAGATAGTGGAATGTACTTGAACCCAATGGAGAGAGGTCTTCCATCTCTACCTTATACAGAATATTACTCGGATTAAATTATCTCTAACAGCAATAATAATAAATTGCATATTTTAACATAGTTTATATTTGTAAAGTTCCTTGTAGTCTCTGGTGTTGCCTACTGGATGATAATATAAAGTTCACTTTGCAGATGGCAACCTGAAAAGGGCCCAACACAACTTGACTAATGTCAGAGTCAAGAAGGATTTACTACTGGTGAGAACAAAATGGAAAAGGTAGAATCCAGTCACCTCAATTGACCCTTCTTCCATTCCACATCTTCATCCCTCTCACATTTTTCCAAAATCAAAAACAAACAAATAAAACCCTTAAAAATAATACTTGTCTGCTAAACAATGAGGGTGTCTATAGGAAAACCAACAGTTGGATTGAAAAATGCAGTTTTTCCTGTACACAGTTATTTGGAATTGAATATGCAAAATACAGGGATTGATAACTAAATGCTTCTACCTTTTGATCTATAGTTTTTCTATTTTGTAGACATAGTTAGTCTGGCAACTTTAGGGCAGAATATGCAGTGTTCAGAATATTACAAAATCAAGCATAGCCTTAGAATTTTAAAACTATATATCAGATATCAATTTTTTAAAACCTGTTATTTTACCGGTACCAAAACTTGGACCCGGAGAGATTATAACCATCTTGGATTTACACTGTGGGTCTAGAAGGAACCTCAGAGGTAATTTAGTCCCACTCCCTCATTTCACAGAGGTTGTGACCTCTCCAAAGTCTTACAGCATATCACAGGGATAGAACTAGCACTAAATCCCCTATCTCCTGTGTTCTTTTTATCATATCATGATTAAGTGGAATGTCTGCTGAGTATAGTTTTCCTTCTCCCAACTGATCATATTCCTTATTTATAGCTGTTTCTAGAATCTTTGTGATTTACTACATTTATTTTTTCTTTTAAAAACATCAGCCCAGTTGTGCTTTCAGATTCAGTATCTACATTATTAAAAAAAATGAACACTTATATGAAAACAAAATCCTCCAAAGCAATAACAACTCAGTAAACAAATTTTAATAAAAATTGGATAGGCCAGGCAGGGAAAAGAAGTATTTTAAGCTACATGTTTTGAATATCTACAGTTTATCATTTATTATATTTCAATCTACACATATAGATATATGTATATACGAATGTATATGTGGATGCCTCTTCTCATGTACTAGGAGACTATATAGTCACTTTACTATTATTGGCATTCATGGCAATGCCTACATAGACTTCCTATAGTATCTTATGCTAGTGAAATGCTCTACTATCAAGAAGAAATTAATAAATACAATCCTGGATTGTACATACTAGACTTATCAGGAAGTTGCAGTTAAAATGCAGATCCACTAGGCAGACAGAACCATTTTCTTTCCTAGAAATGACTGGTAACCTATAGATACCACATTAAACAAGACAGATTAGAGAATCCTGGGACATACTCAGCATTCTAGAGAATGTGGAGTGAGTTGATCAGGCCAATCAATGATTCCAGTGAAATCCAAACTCAGAGACTGAATCTGCCATAACTCTGATTTAATGTGGTTCATACCCATACACACACACACACACACACACTCACACACATACACACACACACACATCACTTTTGAAGAAAGAAATATTTTAGCCAAATTCAGAGTCCAGAGATTCACTAATTAAAGCATTTGCTGTAAAAGTAAAAGCTCTACATGCTAGGTAAAGGAATTCGACAAATGTTTTTGCTTAGTTGGACAGGGCTGGTTATTCCCATATATGGAAAAGGAACTATAAAACAAACAAAAAACAGAAACAGGAGACATATGCTGCTGTAAGGGTACAGGTGAGAACCACAGTGACTGACTAGAGGTGAGATGAATGTGTTGGAGAGAGAAGCTTCATGGACAGGCATAGATAGCCTATGGAGCCATGCTAGAAAAACAAAATATCTAAACAAAAAGAGACGCTTTCAGTGTATCAGATGAATTCTAAATGATTACAATCACTTCAGGATGTTTATAAGCCTGATCATATGATGGCTATGATGTGTATGTGTGTGCATCTATATATGTATGCCCATTATTAATCTGTCAGTTGAATCAGATAGAAGTCCCAAATGCTGTACCAGGAGACCTGTATTAAAGTCCCATCTCTGATCAGCAGATACATTTACTAGTTTCGCCTCTCTGAGCCTCAGTTTCTACACTTTTAAAATTGGACCTGGTCTATCCTTCTAACCTCATCAAGAATTACTTCCCCTCCTGTTCTCTGTGATCTAACAAAATTTGTTTTTTCTCTGTTTCTCACACAGGACATTGTATCTCCTACCTCATGACTTTAAATTGGAAGTCCAGGTGGCAGACTCACCCTGAATGAAAAAGCAAGAAATTACCTACTTCTTTGCTCCCTCTCACCCTAGTCCTTACTACTTGACAGCTCATAGGCCTTTAATGAGAAGGAAGTCAACAATTCCTTTTTTCAGATGAGACAAAGGATCACCAAGCCTTACCATCCGCCCTATTTCTGTGCCATGTAATCACTTCAAATTGTCATCTCAACTAATTAAGAAATCTAAGGCCTTTTGTGCTTTTCAATCTGCCCTACCAATATACCCTTAGCATTCCAAGGAATGTCATCTGCCCTAAAGCTAAACATTCTTTTATGTATTATCCTTTCCTCCCCAACTGGAGTGTAAACTCCTTAAAAGAAGGGAAGGGTCTAACCTTTTATCACAGTTCTTGGCACATAGTAACTGCTTAATAAATACATTTTTCATTCATTCAATCAATGCACTCCCTCCTTACCTCTGCCTCAAGTCTCTTTCTAACTTTAAACTATCCTCTGCAGGAAGCCCTTCCTGATCCCTCCAACTACTAGCTCCCTTCTTGCCAGGCTAACTTGTATTTAAGTATTTCACAATCATTCATTTTATATTTTTGTTGCATATACTTATGAATTTACTTGATGTTTTCCCCATTAGAATAAAAACTTCCTGTAGAGTTTTTTTTTTTCATTCTTTGTTTCTTAGAATAAACTGGCTACTAGGTTCTTACACTCATACTGGGATCTTAATGAATGCTTGGTGATTGGCTGATTGATAGTAGTACATGTGACAACCACCTTTCAACATTGTAGTGAGGTAGGTGCTTGGTAAAAAGGGCTTGCTTGCCTCATCTCATGACTTTCCTACTACCCTTGGAAAACAGTGGAGATTGGTTAAAGGGACGAAGGGCATAACTGTGTCTTAACTTTCTAAGATACAGCAAATATACTCTTTAGTGTCCTCCATTCTAACCCTACCCTCTCTACCTTAGTGCTCACCTTGTCCTCCCTGCCTAAATGAGGCTCTTCCTCCCTTTCTGATCAAGCAAACCTATGTTTGAATCCTGCCTCAGATACTGAGTATGTGATTAGGGGCAAGTGACAGAACCTCTTCTCAACCTCACATGCAAAATGTTCCTGTTTCCTCATCTGTAAAATTAAGGGATTAGACTTCATGATTTCTAAGGCCCCTTCCATCTCTAGATCTTTGATCCCATGATATGCAACTATGGTCTTTTGCCTGGAATTTTACTCTTCCCAAAGATCAACTTTAGTCATTTCCCATTACAACCTATTTACGCTACTCAGATAAATATTGTCATTCCTTCACTCAAAATCTGCAATCTGTCAGTGACTCCTCTAGGGAATAAAGTTAAAAAAGACTAACCCCAGCTTTCAAGGACATTCACAATCTGACTCCAACCCACCTGCCCAGCTTTATCTTCTAATTTGACTGTTTACATAGTTATTATTCTGTCCAAACTAGACCATACTCTACACCTCTACCTTTCCTCCCTCATTTCCATGTTTCCTTCCTTTCCTAATGGCAGCCCTTGGAATAAATTATACATGACTCATCTCTATCAAATGAAATACCTTCTTTCCTTTCAGCCCTGAAAATCTAAATCAGGTGCTACCTCTTCTGTGACTTTATGAAATGATGATGCACAGCAAGAAGGAGATCAAGGCTGCTGCTACTTTCCTCCTCCTCAGTTAACCTAGACAGGCTTTGCACTTGATTAACAAATTCACCTCCAAGGTCTGAGGAGACAGATATTTGTACAAGCACATTTAAAAGGCAATCCTTTAAGACTTAAGTGAAACTCACTTCAGAGCTTTCAATTAGCCAATGTAAAGGATTGGGGGAAGTTGTTAGCGGGGAGAAAGAAAGAAAGAAAAAGGAAGGAAGGAAGGAAGAAAAGGAAGGAAGGAAGGAAAAAAGGAAGGAAGGAAGGAACTCTCCCTCCCAAAAAAAAAACCAAAAAGCTAGTGGACTAAAATCTAGTGGTCTGCATTCTAGTCCTATATTTACCTTGCTATGTGAACTTAAATAACTTTTCCTCAATGAACCTCAGTTTCTTCCTTGGTTAAATGTAGGGGTTCAGCCAAATGATCTGCAAGGTCCTTTTTTGGCTCTAACATTTTAAGACTCTATAATGGGGGGAATTATTTTTAATTTTTTTCGTACCCTTAGGTCTGATGCTCTAACTGACAATCATGCTCTTAAAGTGTCTCTAAAGCCACAGTGGTCTCTCAATTTGTAGGTTTACATTTGAACAAGTACAGTGGTGTCCCAGAGTTATTGCTGTCTTCTCAAAGCCTTTTAAACTCCTGTGAAATGGGGTGTGAGAATCAGTCTACCGACAGGAGAGTTCATAATCATGTTAAAAAAAAAAGTAAGCAACCAGCTGTGTGTGAGTCCTCTCACCAGAACAGCTGAGGAATATGAGAGAGTGAGTTTCTCTCTATAATCTTGAAAAGATTGTTACTGGGAAGGAATAAATTAGCTAGTTCTGGCACTTCCTGTGCTGGACTGGTGTTAAGGAGAAGTACAGATATTTAGACTGTCTACGTGATGCCAAAGCAACATTTGGAAAGGCAAACAATTCAGTTAACAAACCAGGTGTTTACAAGATACCAACCAGCCAGTTGGACTGATTTGTTTGCCCTGAACAAAATCAACCAAATTGAATGGTTGTTTTGGCATCTTGTACCATGCTGCAGCAGGGATGGCAGCTGGGCAAGGCTGCCTAGGAGTGGCCAGGACCAAGAGCCCAATTAAGCAAGTAGAGTCTGGCAGAAATTGCAGGTCAAAAAGGAACTGGGTGAAGTACAGAAAGGTATACAGGGCAAAGAGAATCAGGCAGATATCCAAAGCTAGGCAGACAATAATTCCCTGCCAGAGGGTTAAGCAAAAGTTGGAATGATCTATCAGATCAGAATAGGCAGGATTCAAGTGCCCCTGGAAACAGAGTTGCAAACACAAGAGATCAAGTAAATGGGGACATGAAGGTGAATCCTTCCTCTGCTTTTTTTTTTCTTAAATTCTCCCCACTGCGGGAATAGGGTTTAGAATTATATACTTTGAGGCACGGAGGAGTCAGAGCTAAATGGCTGAATCAAGCTTCTGATGATGACTAGCACACAGAGGCATGACTTCTTTAAAAAGTCTTAGCTTGTGTCAAACACAGCCTGAAATGAGGCCACCCAGGTCCTTAGTTTCATCGCTTTTGTAAGCTTGCCATTCAAGTGCAAAGCTGACAAGGATATTTGTTTTAGGGGGAAAAAGTGCAAGAAATTATGGCTTTTTTGTACAACTTGTAAAACCCAGTGCTCAAGACCATTGCTTTATTATATCCCACTAACTGGTTCCTAACACTGACTGTTTTGGGGAGATCGATCTATTTGTCTCGTGGAAAATTCAACTCAATTAACCTTTATTATGGACCAATTGTGCACCAGGCACTGGGGATACAAAATAAACAACTGTTCTTGCCCTGGAGGAGTCTCCAGTCTAATAGAGGCTATGGCATGTAGACAAAAAAATATGGAACAAGATAGGATGAGCTGAGGTCAAAGGAGAGACATCCAGACAAAGTGCTCTGGGAAAGAAACTCCAGACAAAAAGGATCCCATTTTTTGAACCTTTCTAATCATTAGAAAGCAAAATCTGCTTCCCTTTAATTAACACCCAATGGTCCTTTGAAGCATCACTGAACAAATCTAATCCCTCTTACACATGACAGTCCTTCGAATGATTGATGATAGCTATCATGCCTCCACAACTATTCACTTCTTCAAGTTAATCATTCCAAGTTCCTTCCACTTTCCTCCTATGACACTGACATTAATGCTGTCTTCACAGCACTGAGGCAGTACAGTGGATAGAAAGCAGATTAAGTCAGGAAGACAAGTTCAGATCCACCCACAGACACTTACAAATTATGTGACTATGGGTAAGTCACAACCTCTATTTGCCTCAGTTTCCTCATCTGAAAATAGAGAAAATAATAGCACCTACCCCCTAAGGTTCTTGTGAAAATAAAATTAGCTAGTATTTGTAAAATGTTTGGCAATTTTTTAAGCACTACATACATATGCATTTAATTATCATAGCTGTTGTTGTTCTTGTTATTATATTTTTATCCTGAATGTACTACTTTGTGAAAGTATGGTGCTTAGCATGAAATACAATATTCCAAGTATGGATGGATGAATTCAGTGTACATATCACACACACACACACACACACACACACACACACACACACAAGCACACACATATACACACTACCTCCCCTTGTTTGGGACACAATAGCAATAGTTAACATGTAGTACTTCGAGGTTTATGAAGTACTTTATATGTTTTCTCTCATTTGAACCTCTTAACAACTATGTAAGGTATCTGCCATCCATCTCTTTATTTTAGATTTGATATAACTAAGGCTCACAAAAGTGAAATGAGATATGATATCTGATGTCATAGTTAGTAAGCATTTGAGGCCAGATATAAACTTAGTTTCAAGTCCAACATTGTTCCCACTGATAGCTAATCACATAGTGATTAATAGTGAAATAGTGAAAACAACATGCAAATAAATAATACACTGTGTGTGTGTGTGTGTGTGTGTGTGTGTGTGTGGTATACAGAGTACATGAAGGCGTTTTGAAATGGGAATGCAGTAGTAGCTGGGAGGGAATACTGGGAGGGAAAGTTGGACTTGAGATATGTTTTGAAGGAAGCTAGTGAAACAACACTGAGGCAAAGAATTCCAGGCAATGGGCATAAGGATTTGATAGGCTTTTGGGACTTGATGCAAGTCTCAGACTTAGAACTTCAATCCACAATTGTATTAGAACAGATGATCTTACTACATGGATTACCTGTATTTCTTGGTATTCCCAAGTAGTCTTGCCTATATATTGATGAGTTCTGGAAATAGAATGGATTAGGGTTACTATGAGCAGAGCTCAATGCTATATGAACAGTCTTTGCAAAATAATTGTCTTCTCTCATAGTGATATTATTGCAATAACAATGATAATGATAAGAATAGCTAACATTAATACAGTCCTTTAATATTTTCAAAATGGTTTAAATATATTATCTCACATGACCCTCAGAACAACCCTGTGAAGTAAGTGCTGTTATAATACCCATTGTTGACTTGCGCAGCGTCATGCAACTAATAAGTTTTTGAGGAAGGATTTGAATCCCCATCAATCATATTGACTTTGGGCAGTATTCTATTGAGAGAGGCGTGTCTAAACCTTTCCTAAGAGCCACCCCTTCCCCAAACCTGGAGAATATGATCTATTTAACATTGTCAGTCAACAAATAAATGAGCATATATTAAGCACTTACTGTACACTAGAAACTGGGATAGGGGTACAAAAATGGCAAAAATAAATATTGCCTGCTCTCTAGGAGTTTGGGAGAGAGTGATTGGAGTGAATTCTGAAGCAGAGATGATTTGAGAACTCATCTCAGAGGATAAGATGTCAAATATGCTTCTTCTCCCTCTAAGCAGCCTAGCCTCAGGCCTCCATCACCCCCTTCCTTGACTATAAGGTGAGAAAAGGCACTTAGCATCTTCCTTGAAACCACATACATACCACTCCCCATTCCCATCCTTTGCCTGTTTACCACTCTACTTTTTTCTCCCAAAATGATAGTCAAATAAACAAAACATTTGCTCTTGAGAAGAAGTTGCAGGCTGCCTAGGGCAAAGCTCCCTTCCCTGACCACCATTACAGTCCCTACTCTGTCTTATCCGTCCACATCAGCACCATCCCTCCATTGTTCCTATCACATTTTTATTACTCTTTAATTGTACCCTTTGGTACTTCCTTTTTTTTTCTTTTTGTTAACAAACTACCACTTAGAGTGCACCTGTGCCCACTCCCAACAATTATGTATATCTGTGCATTTGTGCTTGTGTATGTTTACATTATAGGTATAAATTTGCTTACATGAGCATACATTATTAACTTCCCGCCTTCCCAACAGAATGTAAGCTCCTTGAGGACAAGGACTTTCATTTGGCATTTACAACTTAGAATCTAGCACAGTCCCTAGTATATAGTAGGAGCTTACTACATAGTTGTTTAATGGAATCATATTGAAAGCACAAATGGCAGAAAATTTTGCCTAAAATCTTTCAATTTACAAGTTTTACAATTTTGAGTTTTTCCAATATATGAATTATTAAAGTAGGATTAAAAGAAGGAAGGAAAACCAGAGCTAAGAAGAACATACAGGATCCTTAATGTACAACCACTTAATCTGTCACATTCTCAGGTGTATTTATGACAGAGATATTCAGATAACAAATTATAGACAGGCAGAAACTTCACTACCTCATTTGTTTAGCTATAATTGCCTATATGGTTACACAAATAGCTAATTGGCATTTGTAGGGTTTTTAATGTTTTTTTCCCACTCCTCTCTAATTATATTTTATATTCAGATCTATGCCTAAAGAAATAAGATTACATTTATTTAGGTATCGCTTCAGGGGTTGCCTGTGTCATAGGACTTCCAAACAACAGAGCAGCAATCTCAAAATTTAAAATGCTTATACTTGAATCTTTCACTTTTTTTATGTACTGATGAAATATGGCTGCAGCATAAAATTAATAAGAATTCACATTTACATAGCATTTTATGGCTTACAAAATGCTTTAGGTAGTTAGAAAAAAATATGACTTGCTCCATTTTACAGATGTGTCTCAGAAGTTTGATGTAACTTTCCCATTGTCACACTGTAATTGTCTGAGCCAGGCATCATCACAGGTTTCCTGATTCCAAATCCATATTCTTTGCACTGTACCAAGTTCCCTCTCTCAGGTCTGTCTTCTCTCACCTTCGTGAGCAAATACCCTTTAGAATTTCACTGGCAATTCCCTTCCCTACTCTCTCCTCTTTTGCTTATTAAATATGCCCTAATATCAATTTTTGTATCAATTTGTTTTCAGCCATTCTCTGGAGAAGAAAAGAACATATATTTAATAATAAGCATACACCTTAAGTTTTCTAAATTGTCAATATTTTAGGTAAAAATATTCCAAGATTGATTTTTTAATGTACAAAGAAAATCTTCACAATTTTAATTAAGCTCTTTCCCTTGCTACTTAAGAATACTTGCAATTAATTATTATCACTTAAACAGTCTCTTAACTTAAAAGTAATTCTACAACAAGTCCAGTGTTGCTGGTTCTCTTTAGTTTAACTAAAAAAAAAAAAACCAGCCTGACACCTTCACTACAAATTTTGCTCACCACATCCTGAGTGAAGATTCAGTGATTCTTTTCTCCAGGGATCTACAAGCTAAAAAGGCAAATACTGTAGGTACATTTTGGAACTGATAGGAACTACCCCCTTTGAATGACTTCAGTCTGATGAAAATAACTTCAGATGAATTCAGCAACTAAGCAAGTGAAATTCTCATGGAGGAAAGATGGACTGCACAAAGATTCTAAAGTTAACTGTGGAAATTAAAAGCACAAATCTTCTTTAACCTCCAACTCCCCCTGGGCTGACAGTCTTCACAAATAGTTGAATTTGCCATTCAAACTTAATTCTTCTGACAGGGTGAAATTAGAGTCATAAAATCGCCATTCTTAACTATGGCTGATATTAGTTTTACTAGACACTTTTGAGCCCATTTCTTTTATCCCCCCATTTTTAAGAAGAAATAAATCTAATGCATATTCCCTAATTTTTTTGTGACTACTCAGGAGGATATTTAAAATAAAACTTTATAGGGAAGTCCTGAGGATATAAAGACAGCAGATTGTGTTGCTGAGCGTACAACCTATGTTTAAAATGGATTTACTAGTCTTTCTGTGGCTTATATTGCCAAAGATGACAAATGCTTCAAAGATAATGCAGTATATTTCCATTCTGACTGAAAGATATCAACCTCCTGAAATGAAAATTTAGGTAGAACCTAGGAAACTTCCTACCACTGAATTGCACAAATTAAATGCAGCCCAAGCAAGTTCCATCTCCAGAGGTGTTTCAAAAGCTACTACATACCCTCGGATCAGGAATGAACATACCTTCCCTGGCTCCCTGGGAATGAATTTAGTGTGACCTCCAAGAACTTTGGAATCTCAGCCTTCCAATTGTTCTATGTAAGATACTGTATTTCCCTGTCTGATTGCAGAAAAGCATGTTAGGAAAGGTTTAAGAGGAAGCACATTTGTAGAAGATGCAGTAGGTCATGAATAAATATAGGGATTATGAAATCCAAACACTATTGGCTACCATCAAATATAATTAGAATAGAAGGCATTCATTTCTCTACTGGGGAAAAATGTTTTCTGTGGTAATATCTAGGACTTAGCAAATGCAAAAGTTAATATACAGCTTAAACTCTGCCATGAGTGTTACATTAAAAGTAATAGAGTTGCATTGTAGTAATCCTTTTTTGTGTTTTGCTCCTACAGCAACCACGTTATCCAATAGGACAGAGACATACAAAGATTACTGTTAAATTATTTTGTATACAAACTGGAAAAACTACTTATGCTAACATCTAACGTTTATCTGGGGCTTTAAACATTGTAACATAAACTGGAAAATCATTTCATGTCCTTAACATGGGGGCTTCTTAAATAAATCCTACATCTCTTAATGATATGTCTGCAAAAAAACTCCCAAAAAATAAAAAAAAATACACAAATAAATAAATACATACATCGCCCTTCCCCCACCTCTACCACTAATCTCCCTCAATAGCTTTTCTGTTCATGGAAAAGATAAAACACAGCAAATAGTTTCAAGCCCCTAAATTCCAGATAACCATTCAGAGAAGCACAAGATTCACTGTTGTAAAGCCCTTTATGAGACTGTAGTAGTTGGGGATGAGATTGTAAATGGGGAAGCCTGGATTGCTTTGATTTAGAAAATTGTTGCTATTAAACAGTTTACAAAGAGCCTACTGTTTCTGCATCATTATCCCCAATGTGTCAAAGTCAGCATTTTCACAATATTTAAAGCACTCTCAACTTCCTCATAAATATTATTTATATTCCAGCATAGTTATTTGGCATATCAAAATATCATTTCAAGTCCTCAAAAGTTACATGACGTGATAACCTCAGCCCAAAGATGACAGCCTTGAGTAAAGATACGAGAGTCCACTATTCCCAATATGCAGAGCCACACAGCGTCATGTCCTATGGCAAACCAGGGCCCTGGAACATTCTGCTAGTATGCTGATACAGTAATTGGCGTCAGCTGGGCATATTATTACAACAATGTTTTTTTTTTTTGCCTTGGGACTCATTTGTGGCATTTTTTAACTGTCCACTCTATGGGTCTTTGGTTTTCCTCTTTCTCCATTCTTTGGGAACAAATGAAGAAAATGAATGAAGAAAAAAAAACCTACACATTAATTGCTATGAGCCAGTCACTAATTTTTATATACATTTACAGAAAAGAACAGTGTCCATTAAGCAAAAGGTGTCCTGCCTCCCAAATACTTATTTTTCTCTACCTGCTTGTCAAGTTTCAACCTAAAGGGGCTTCTTCTCCAAAGGATCTCAGTTTGCATTGATAGCTTCTTTCTTTCTGGGGTAATAGAAAAAAACTATTGGATGTGGAGAAAAAACAAATAGGTTTTTGCCCAATAAGAGCCTCCAATAAAGGATCTAGGTTCAAATCCCAGTTTTGCTATTTATTATAAGACTTGTGATCTTAGACAAATCATTACTCCAGTAAAGGGCCAGATTCTTCATCTGTAAAATGAGGAATGAGAGGATTGAATAAAATCTTTAAAGTCTCATCCTGTGCTAAATATATGATCTGATGCACCTCTATAGCAATGTTCGGTCTGTACTATCAATTTTGGTACTTCATTGCATTCAGGGTCTTCCTGAAATGCTTTGATTATGTTTTATACCTAAATTCTGAATCTACAAATGTCATCGAAAAAAGAAATGTAATAAAAGTTCTTTCCACTAAATTGTGATTTTGGTGAGGTATCCTCAGTAGCTTTAACCGTTTGGTCTTAAAGGCAAGCCAGGTTTGGCAGAGGGTTCTATCTAACTGGAAAAGCTTTGAGTACAGAAATGATGAATACTATTAAAATGTAATTAGAGAGCTCAGGAAGAGCAGGACAGAGCATGGTATTTAACATTAGGAACTGCTTAGTATTTGCTGTTGAAGTGAATCAATAAGGACTAGGATGATTATAATATCCCTGGGGTTTGAAATTATCCACACCAATGAATCTAAGATCTTAGAAACCCTTTTATTTTCAAGTTTAGGAAACTACATTATTTGATAATAGACTATGTTCTTTAAAAAAAAAATCTTATTGGGGTAGCTAGGTGGTGCAGTGGATAGAGTACCGGCCCTGGAGTCAGTAGGACCTGAGTTCAAATCCGGCCTCAGACACATAACATTTACTAGCTGTGTGACCCTGGGCAAGTCACTTAACCCCATTGCCTAGACCCCCCCCCAAAAAAACAACCCCAAAACTCAAAACAAATAAAAAACATCTTGTTACTTATTTGTATTTTAAAATCATAATCGTTTCTGTAAACCACCACCACCCCTTTTGCCTCAGATGCCCCCCTCCAAAACCCCACAATGATCTCTACATTGGAAGAAGAACAATTAAGTGAAAATCATTCAACAAAGCTATAAAAGCCAGGTATGCAGCATTCTGTACCTGCAATCCTATGCCACTCAACCTAGAGGAAGGAAACTACATTGTGTATTTATATTTTAGATCTTAAGACCAATGGAGAAAAAAACACCTATTGTGGTCAAGAGAGTAAGAGCCTATGGTTGGTAGAATTAAAATTCATAATGGTCATGAGGAGAAAATCCAGTATTCCTAGGCAGAAACAATGCAGATTATTTCTAGTATGTCTACTACCCTGCCATTAGTGGTGAAATGAGAAATGTGTTTAAAACCACCACATGGATATGAGATGTGGGAGGGAAAGGAATACAATTTATTTAGTGCTTACTATGTACCAGATACCATGCTAAGTGCTTTACAAATATTATTTAATTTGATAAAACCAGATATATTTATTATCCTCATTCTTATTCTTATTTTGTTTTATTTTAGCTGAAGGTAAATTCCCAGAGGTCAACGTCCAATGGGGTATTATATTCAACATAGACTATAAATAAATAATTTTAATTGTTTTTTGCTATTCCTAGGGAGGCTGCAACATATATACTGCACACCCACCACCCTCATCCTACCTCAAATATGACCGTTTTGAATAGTTACTGTTTTTTCTTCATGGCACCTGGCAGAGAGAAAAGAATGCTAGGTCAAGAGACCTGTGTTCTAATCCTACTCCAGCCACTTCTTACATGCATGGCCATAGTAAATAACAACTTTGTGAAACACAGTTTCTTCATCTTCAAAATTATACAGGTTGTACCTCTGAGAAAGTGCTTTGCAAACCTTAAACATTAAAGAAATGAAATTTCATTTACTTCATGAGGCAGGATGGTATAGCAGATAGTGTTCTGATTCCAGAAAAAGGAGATGAGTTTCAATCCTGGTTCAGATACTTCCTAATTTTATAGCTATAGGTAACATAACATATTGACTCAGAATTTTCTTATCTGTAAAATGAGAAAAAAAAGTATCTGTAAGACCTGCCTCATGAAGCTACTGGGACCACCAAATGAAATAATGCAATCAACAGTTGGTCAACTAGCATTACTAAGGCATTGGGTGTAGGAAAAAAAAAATAAAATGAAACATACCCTGCCTCAAGGAGCTTGGATTCTATTGGAAGAACCCAGTATGTAAATAAATAAACTATACACAATGTATGCAAAAACAATTTGATGTATTTTGTAAAATGTTTTTAAAATCAAAAGTAGAAACTAAATGGCAATTCTGATAATCGGTTATCCTTGGCTTTAAGCTTTTTAATGTATTATCCTCAGTTGGTAGTAAGAAAGCTCAAAGCAAATCCAATATACACCTTTCACCCAAAATATAAATTCCCAACAATGGTCACTGAAAGAAAAGTCTGATTATCAACATGAGAGGCAAACACGGTCTACTTACTGCCAGATAAGAAATTTTGCAAACCAGCAGGATATTCAAAATTCTAAACTGCTAGAAGATAGTACGCATGTCCTATATTTCTCTTCCATTATCATGTAATACTTAGTGCCATACCAAATAAATATTGATGAAGATGATGATGATATGATAATGATGATGATGATGATGATGATGATATTTACATATCACTTTAAGTTTTTCAGAGTGTTTAAATTTCTCATTTTTCCTGGGCAACAAACTTGGATCACAGTAAATATTTATTGCATAAATAATTGAGTGATTTATATACTTTATAAATGCTATATAATGTTATATACACTACATATATTTTATATACTATATAACTATATCTTATATACCATATTATATCTCTCGTATACCCCCCACACACACATACCCCTTATATGCCTTTCTAGAGCACAAGTATTCAGAATGTCCTATTGAAATTTATTTAACTTATGAGATTACTGAAATATTGAAACAGAATATAGGAAATACTCTGCTAGTTTTCACTACAGAATTAGCCAAAAGAAAGGGAAAATATTCTCATAATTTATCTCTCAGGTCATAGTAAGCGTTCCCTTTTTCTGATTTATTATTTATTTAATTTGGTCGCTTTGAGGGAAATAGAAATTGGTACAATTTAAATTACACACATAATAAAAGCCAAAGCACATGTCTTCTCAAGTCTAAATATCTCCTCCTTAAAGAAATATAAAGAATAGAGAACAGAGGCAAAACAGGGGCAAGAAGAAGAGATTAAACCAAGAAGAAGAGATTGAACAAGAAAGGAACATTGTGAAATGCTTAACCAAAAGAACTATTTCCATCTGACCATATTCTTGCCCTAAACATTTCTAGGCTCATAGCAGATGACAATATGATGGGAGCCAAAGTCCCATTCCAGCAGGAATAGAAGGCCTTTCAGATCTGACAGGTCCAGCAAGGTATAAACTTTTGTTATCCCTCCCAAATCCTCCCATGCCCCATTCCTTCCATCAGCTCACAATTCTAAAACACTTTCATATGATCACTGTGCTCCTCTTTTTTTGTCTACACAGGTCTTAGGTGATTATTTCTTACATTTTTTTTAATCTGGAAAGCAACTTAACAAATAACTTCATATATTTATTGCATGTCCTGTCAGTAGTAGATCAAGTCTCACCACAATGAGTAAGAACAAGCTTCAGTTGTAGTGAACATAAATAAATCTGTTCCCCCTTTGTCTAGGATGCATAATCTGACCTGCCTTGGATTCTGAGGTTAGTCAGAGAGGTCACTCCATGTTGGCCTGGCTCAACACAGCATTGTATTATTTACAAGATGCCTATGTGTGAGCTCCCTTGGGCCATAAAAAATTCTATGAAAGGCTTTATATTGACAGCAAGTTAATGCTTTCAATGGTAAGTTAAGTTCTTTGGCATGTTGTAAAGATGATTGCAAAGAGACTTGAAGAGGAAAAATACTATATCCCATACATACTTATTGATATTTCAAATCCATGCCATTAGGGATACTACAAAATAGGATTTGACACTGTGCCCCTCTCCCCTTTCCCCAAATAAAAAGGAATTGGGAAAATAAATCATACATTTGTCAACTGAATTGAGCAAAGAGCTTCTTTCTGAGACTGGTCTTTTGACCTCTTCAGTGAATTGGATAAGTATGAATTAGCCTTTGCTTTCTGTATTCATCTGCCTGTGCTACTGCACCATCCCTAGTTATACCATCCATACTCCTCCCCATTTGTGTCTATAAGAGACCAGACCAATATTATATTTATTGTATGTATCAGTTATTCCTCATGCTTTAATTCATAGATAATTGACATGTTTTAATTTGGGGGGTGGGGAGGTAGAGTAGTGGTAACAATTGGACTTCCCAAGTGTTGCAAAGGTATTTTGGAAAGGGGAAAACATTTACATTAGTGTAGGGAAGTCTAGTTTGTAAAGTTGTTTCTTTTTTTCCACATATGCATATCAACAAATTGTCTATAACTATTTTCAAGGTTCCTTGGGACCCATGAATACTTAAGTGAATTGTCCACATCTAAAGGACATATGTCTGGAGCGTAAAGTTGGCTTTCTACCTATTATATCACACCACACTGTCTTTCACATTATTATTAAACTATTAAAAAAGTTTCTAGTATATAGGTAATCTATAAAATGTATGAAAAGACATGAACAGGGATCATATATGATGAGAAGGCATGAAAGGGTTCCAAAGAGTACTTCCACAATGATGGATCCTTTTAAGTATTAACATAGTGCTCATGTTGGAGAGGCCTCTTCTCTCCTCCAATAGAACATAAGTTCTTTGAAGGTAGGGGCTGATTCATTTTTCCTCCACTCCCACACAAACATGTACATGTACATGTGCATGTAAAGGTACACATATATTCCCTTTTGTCCAGTTCCATCCTTCTATACATCATATAGAATTCCTGTGAGGAATGCATGTGGCAAACCTGATAATTCAATAAATTAAAATATATAAATTAATAATATTAATTAGGAGTAGTAGTAGTAACATCATTATCAACATTAATATGAAAGGCAAAGCTTAATCATACTTACTCAACTCAATGACCTGAGGTCAAAAGGCTAGCCTCAGAAATAAGGAAGTTTTTTTGCTCAGTTTTGTTGACAATAACAGGTGATAATAATAATAATAATATATTATATCATTATTGTTATTATTTGCCAATCAGAACTAGAGCCATTCCATTTTATGCATGTTGCTTTATGTGTGTCATTTGCAGGGAGGAAAAGTTGAGGGGTAGGGCATGACTAGTGCAACACTTAAAACTCCAGAAGAGATCTACGATCAGATCCTGAAAGCCTCTATGTAGCTCTGTATATTATCTTAATAGTTTTTAGTGACCAAGCAGATTAAGGTATGAGACTTTCTTGGTGATTATCTCCTTACTGTGGTTCTTAAAAGAAACTAAAAAAGACACAATCTACTGCTGCACCCATACCACCTTCCCAGCTTGGGTGAATTTCCCAAAGCTTGTATTTCTATTCACTAGTTGTCTATACCTTAACAAGAAATCAAAGGATATATTTGTTAGATGATCTCATCAATATGCATACTCCCTCCAATGGTATAGATTGCTACCCCTCCAAGCCTTCACAAAATTACCTAAGCTTGGAGGTTCAAGAGACTAGAGACATACTCTAGTCTAACCCATGCCTAAACAAGAATTTCTATACTATACCCAACCATTGGACACCTTGTCTTCCTTTGACCATCTCATTCTGTATAATACTTGACCAAGTTCTCCCAAAAATTTAGCCTATATAGTATCTACCCACTATGCTGGAGGCCATTCATACTCCCCTTTAATATCCAGTGGGTGACTTGGGCATGCATTGTGGCTTTTGTCTCTACTATCAAATCATGACCAACCTGCTTTTTTTTCTGATAATTTATTCCTGAATAATTTATTTTAACAACTCTTTAACACAAGTTATACCTAAAAATACACTCAGCCTAGCACATATTTTTGCACTGTCTTTTTACTCTTTGGATATTGAATGGAATATCCAAATAATATCCAATAAACTCATTTATTGAGTTGTATGATTTGTGGTCATATATTACTACCAGAAAAATACTGGTTTTAAAAAGATGTGTGTGTGTGTGTGTGTGTGTGTGCGCGTGCGTGTGTGTGTGTGTGAGAGTGTGTGTGAGAGAGAGAGAGAGAGAGAGAGAGAGAGAGATGGACAGACAGACAGATACAGAGAGAGAGAAACAGAAAGACAGAGACACAAAGACACAGAGACAGAAAGACAGAGACAGACAGATCTTTGAGATTTCAGTACATATTTTCCCCTATATTCACTGTCACTAACTTTCTGTCTCCTTCTCCTTTGATGGCAGTTTCCCCAGGAGTTGGATCTCAAAGTTGTCTCACCTTCCCCTACCCTGGGCAGTTCATGTTTTATCAGGCTTATCTCTGTCCCAAGTGAATTTTGGGGTCAGGAGGGTAAGAACAAGTTCTAGCTAAATGTTAGTCCCCTTTGCTTCAGATCCACACATGTTGGTGTCCTGCCTCAGTTCCTTCTACTCGTCACAGTTAACTATTAGGTATAGCAGCAGCACATGTGCTACCACACTACTATCCTTGGCTGTGCAATATTCTGATTTATCTCTTTCCACCACAAAGAGAAGAGAGGACAGAGCAGAAATGAATTCTGTGGCAAGCCTATAGGTTGATTTACACAATCCTACCCCAGTGTTGTGGCTGATGGGGAGCTGAAAAAATGGATTATTAGTTAACCTACTCTTATTAATTCATCATGTTGTTACCTCTTTAGAATTCTTAGTGTCAGACCATGAAGACAGCTAAAATTGCTTTATCTCTTAAGCATAGCTATCATTTTGCAGAGGCTTGAGAGATCAAAAGATCAGAGAAAGTGTCTAGTCCTCTATCTTCATGGTCGTGTGTCCCAGAATACTAACCAAAATTCTTAAAATCAGTAATAATAACAACAATAAATGCCACAGAATCTTTTAGTCAGTTGTGGACTATGAAAATATGGTCTCCTAGAGATAAGTGTTTCTAAATGCTTCTCATTCCCTTTTTTAAATATGCATTTCCATCCAAGAATCCACAGTTATACATGCAGATTATTCTCATAACAATTCACATAGTCATTTTGTTTATGATCAAAATGAAGACTGCAAATGACCAAGTAGCCCATGAAAAAAATTTTCATAAGATCATCAAATCATAGAATCAGAGGACCTCTTCATTTTATAAAATAAGGAACTGACCCTAAGAGAAGAAAAATGACTTACACACATGCCACAAATATCTCCCCACTCCAATCCTTCCTCTTTTCAACTGTCAAAGCAATCTTCCTAAATCTCGGGTCTGACCATGTCACCCCCTACTTCTCCACTCCATCACTATCATTTGCTTCCTCTCAACCCTATGATCAAATATAAAATCATCTATTTGATGTATAAAATCCTTCACAACCTTCCCTTTCATACCTTTCTAGTCTTCTTACCTCTTACACTCTGCCAGGTACTCTGTGATCCAGTCTCACTGGCCCTGTTGTTCTTTGATCATAAACACTGTATCTTTTGACTTGGGGCATTTTCCCTACCTGTCTACTCTTCCTAGAATGGTCTCCTTCTTCATCTGTGCCTCCTGGTTTCCCTGGCTACCTTCAGATTCTGACTGACATCCCACTTTCTACAGGAAACCATTCCCCTGGTCCTCTTAATTCTAGTGTGTTCCCTCTGGTGGTTATTTCCAATTTATTAGGGTATATGTATATAACTTGTTGGAACATAGTTATTTGCATTTTGTCTTCCTCATTAAATTATGAGCTCCTTAAGAGCAGGGTCTGACTTTCACTTTTCTTTGTGTCTCTAGCACTTATCACAGTTCCTGGAACATAATAGGCTCTTAAGAAATGATTATTTTTGCAACTAGGTGGTGCAGTGAATAGAGCATCAGACCTGGAGACAGGAAGATCTGAACTTGAATTCAGTCTCACATATGTGACTCCAGGCAAGCTTTATTTACATCAGGTTCCTCATCTGTAAAGTGGGGATAGTATTGTGAAGATAAGATGAGATAATATTTTTAAAGCACTTACCACAGTGCCTGCCACATAGTGGGCATTGTAGAAATATTAGTTACTGTTGTTATTTTTAATTATTATTGTTGACTGAAATACACTATGCATGTGTATACATGCACATACCTATGCATATGATATACATGTATATATAGTATATATGTGATATATACCTATATGTGCGTATATATTATGTACACATACATATACATGCATACACATGCAACCCACTAAGAACTGAAAATAAGATTTCCACGTTTAAGTTATTGTGATCTAGCCAAGTCAATTTTTTTTAAGTTTTTCAAGAGAAAGGAAGAGATATAATTAAATTCAACATAGAAATGTTTTATTACATTTTCATGGGGAAAAATGAATGCTGAATGAGTCTTCCCCATACTTTTCCACAAAGAAGATCAGAGCTTGAAATTCATTTAAGGAAACCCCAACTAAGTTTTCCAAATAAAGGAAATGATGGGTTTCTGAAGGAAGGTCCTTAAGGGCTCAGTAGAATTCAATGCTTGCCAAATGATACCCCACAAGGCTAGTAGGATCCACTACTAATTATAAGGGCAGATTTAGCCACAAATTGAGGGCAAATTCTTTTAACCTAGTAGTAAGAAGGATAATTTCATGTAATCATTGAAATCTCCTGTCAATATCGTTGCTCAGTTGCAATGGTTCTCTTGACTAGATTAACTGTATAAATAACATTTCAATGGTGGCCCCACAGTTGTGCTATTGTTGTTTTCTCCTATTTCAGCATGAGAAAAGAGCTTGTTGTTTAAAAGCAATAACTAAGTGAGAACATTTTAACGTGTTTTTCACTAAGAAAACCTCAAAAAAATATATACCTGCTTGTTATTTAGGATGTACCAGTAAAATTCTTGGTAAATCTCACCAAGAAATGATGTCTTACAAATCATTGGATGATAGGGAAAAAAGGTGTGTGGTATGAAGCAGGGTGGGGCAAAGAATATAAATTTATCAAATAAACTGTTGTCTCCTCAAGCACATATCTGAAAAGAAGCCCAAATTCATATCATTCAGGAGTTGAAGTCTGTGATGTATTAAAAGTCAAAATTTATAACCACGGCACTATTTCTAAATCATTACGCACTTATGATGGGGTCAGAATTTTGAATGTTACTTGGGGAATAATAGATGTATACATAAACAAATACTATGAAAAGAATGTAAATGCCATTCCTGACAGAATCAAGCCTTTCATGTTATTGGACTTCACTCCTTCATTGGCATCTGTTCAGGCAGCTGTTAGTTGGGCAGAAAGAAAGAAGGCATCAATTTAAACTCAAGATTACAGTTAACTTCACATAGCACTCAGGAGAGGTGGGAAAGAAAACTCAAGTACTAGTCAGAATGGAGTGTACCATAAAGGGCCTGGTAACTGCAGCAACCCTGTCTTTAGAATGTACCATTTTACTGAGATAGTTAGGTTTTCTTTGAACACATTTTGCATATATTTTAGGATGGGTATCCAAATGTTATATTGTCTCAGTTGCTCTAAAATTTAGGCAGAGAGAATAGTAATAAAATTAATAATAAAATAGAGGATAAAAAATTAAAATAAAATAAAATAGAGGATAGTAATAAGAAGAATAATAAAAGCATTCAAATTTCTATAATTTTGTTTGTTTTTACCACTTACAAAGTGTTTTCCTCATAGCAGCCCTGGGAGGCACATAGGATAAGTATTAAGATGTCCATTTCACAGATGAAGAAACTGAGGCTGAGAGAGGTAAAATGTTTTGTCCAAAGTTACATAGTGAATTAGTAGCAGAGCCTGAACTCCTCCCCCAAGTCTTTTCATTCCAAGGCTTAATTTCTTTTGATTCCACTATCCTGAATTTTGAGATTCCAACTTGACTCAAAGCCTTCTCTGAGTAAAGAGATAAAGTGTGTCTCCCATAATATTCAGGAGTCTGGAGGTGTTCCATGTTTTGACATGCTAAATATGTTCATAAAAATACCAATGATGCATACATCTTAAGTTTGGTGGTAATAAAGCTCTCAAAGGGCATGATGTAGATTTTAATTCAAATACTCAGATGGGTCTATGATCTCATTCATTTGGCTTTTTCTTCTTTTAAGGCAAGTCTCAACTCATCAATCCCTGCTCATCCTATGATACTCTTGTCTGTGCCTTTCCACAAGTTTTCTGCAGGGGGTCTCCCAAATATTTGAGGGGGCTTCTTATTTTTCCCTGACACTGTTAATTATACCTGCTCCAGCTGAGTTGTCCACTTGTTAACCTTACCACATGGCCGACCTATCTTCTTTGTACTCTCAATTCATAAGTGAACTTTCTGATGACATATTCCCAAATCATCTCCATTATCAGTTCACACACACACACACACACACACACACACACACACATTATCATTAGTAACATGAAACAGTCTATAGGATACTTCCCCATTGCCTTTTTGATTCTTTGGCTATTGCCTGATTAAGGGAAAAGAAGGGAATGAGCATTTATGTAGCACCTACTGTGTGCCAGGCGGTGCACTAAGCACTGGTTTTATAAATATTATCTCATTTCATCCTCACAGCAACCCTGTGAGGTAGGTGCCATTATTATCTCCATTTTAAAGTTGAAGAACTTGAGGCAAACAGAGGTTAAGTGACTTTTTTCAGGATCACACAGCTAGTATATGTCTGAGAATAGATTTGAACTCAGGTCTTCCTGATTTAAGGCCCAGTGTGCGATCCACTGCATCAATAGCTTTTTCTGATAGCATCCTTTAGCCCAGTGCTTTGAATTTCCTTGTTTGTTTTATGTTGTGGGCTGCTCACCAAAATAACAATTGGCGACTGTGAATGTTTGGGGAGATGTGAAGGAATGCCAGCACTTTGTTAATTAAACTCATACTCATCGTATTTTAATATACAAATATATGCTATTTGGAAAATGAGATCTATCATTTCCAGAATACATGCCCTTTGGCTTACTTGTTACATTATCTAATTGCCTTGGTCTTAATTCATGTTACAAATAACCATGCCTCCTTGGTCCAATAACACTTCATTTATTTAGCATCCTCAAAAAAGAGGTATTTTTACATCATCTATTTTTTCCAGACATCTCATTCCCCCAATGGAATGCCTTCAGTGGCTCCCTACCACATGCTGAATAAAATGTGAGCTTCTTCCTCCAGGGCCCTCTGCAGTCTTGTTAAAATCTATATTTTGAGAACTATTTGCATCTTTCCCTTTCAAATATTCTATCTTTTCCAGGCTCATGCTACAATGCCTTATCTCTGTGCATTCATAACCAGGCTCCCTACTTGGAAAACACTTCTTTGCCCTTCAAGGCTCAGCCTCCTCCTCTTTGAAGTCTTGCCTGACATCCCCAGTTGAATGGATTTGCCCCTTATCAGATTTTCTTGGAGTATTTTGTTCAGATTTCTCCTTTGCTCTTATGATATTCTATCTCATATTATCTGAATGTGTGTATACATGCTTTGGTTTTCATCTTTGTGGCAAGCACATTGCCTTGTACATGGTAGGCTATCAATAATTTTTTGTTAAATTAATGTGATTTAACTCACTAAGCACGAACACTTTAATCTACTCATTTATAAGAAAAAAAGGAAAAAAAAAGAAAAAATGAAATCTATTTAAAACATGCATACACCTACCTCAGGAAACAGAGTAAAATGAACACTACTGCCACATGATGTATGCGAAATCAAGCAATATGGGGTCTATATCTAAGAAAGCAAGAGTGGCTCATACATCTCCTATGGAATAAAGTATGAGTATTATGACTGTATTTATTAGGCTCAGAAGCTTTTTCCCATGTAATATATCAGGTTCCCTTCTAGGTCCAAAGCTTTTTAAAAACAGTTAAAAGTGGCAGGCATCTGAAAAATGTAATTTACTGATTAAAAGAAAATTTTACTTAACTCCTCATCTCCCTTTCAAAAACATAGTTTTTGTTCCATATAGTAAAAATTATAAGCTAAGATATCACATTCACCCAACTTTATATATAATTTTTAATGAAAATTCTGGAACTTTAATGTAATACATAGGTGACAGTTGAAGCCCAAATATCGTCTCCATCCAAAGAAAGCAGTTTAAGTGATTTTTATTTTCATTTTGGGGCCATACTCCAAAATGACTTCCATATGAAATGAATTGTCAAACTTTATTTTTCTTTTTAAATTATAAATCTCTTAATTTTATACCGGAGATTTATGTTTGAAGACATTCAGCTAAGAACTTTGTAACAAGTCTGGTAATAAATCTAATTTTCTGCATCAGAGAAGTTCAACTGAATATATATATATTATATACATATGTATACACACACACAGAGACATATAATATTAGTACCATGAAAACCTCAAGACAATGTTTTGGTAACCAAAAGCTAAACTACAGTACACATCAATTGTGTATATTTATTTAACATTTTATTTATGTTTATCTATCTATTTATTTGCTTTTTTATTTATTTAAAGCTCTGGTCACTATAGTCATAGCTTCATATACATGTTAATTTTAGCACTTTCAGGTGTGAATTTTCTTAGAAAGCTAGCCTTTCCACCACAGGGTAGATGGTCCTCAAGAAATAAGGCCTAGCTTTTATTGGGGGTCTTATCTGAGTTTAGGGGGCACAAAGAAATTTTCATGGTGAGTCAAGAGCAGACAGAAGTGGCCTTCTGCCCAAAATAATTATTTAAAATTCTAATTATTCCAAAGTTAATTTCATTGGTTCTTTAAATGAGAAATTGTTATCTCCTTATTGGAAAAAAAAATCAAGGGGTATTTAGTTTTTTTCTTTTCTTAAAATTCTACGTAACTTTTCCATATGGATGTATATAGGCAAACTGTTTCCTTCTCTCCTTATTCTGTCCCTTTCTCTCCTCTCTTTTCCTCTGCCTCCCCCTTTTCCTTTCCTTCTTTTTTGAGATCTCTTCCAATTTCTCCTCTCTCCCTTGATATTTCTTGGCCTTTCTCAAGTCGCTACCCCACCCCCAAAACACACATCTCCCCTGATTGAAGGCTGAGGACCAGTCTTCAAAGCTTAACGTTGATATTTAATAACTGTGTGATATTGGCAAACTGCTTTCACCTCCCTGGATCTCAATTCTCTTATCTGTAAAATGGGGAGAAAACAAACTTTCACACACCCTCCATCCCTAAATTGATGATCCCACTCATCTCTTTGCTTCCATAGCTTCTTCAACTAAACCTGTCTGTCACATAAACACACACATGCACACGCATATGTGCAAATACTCACATGTTTTTCTTTTGTCTCTGTCTCCCTACTTGTGCCTGTCTTCCTTTTCTTTCTCCTCCCCAAAATGCCTCATTTTCTTTTTTTAATTCACTTTCCCCTTCAGTCTCTCTCTCTCTCTCTCTCTCTCTCTCTCTCTCTCTCTCTCTCTCTCTCTCTCATCTTTCTTCTCTCTCCTATTCCTGTCCCCTTCCCTTTCCACTGTACTCCTTTGTATATTGACCAAATAGTCTGGACTGAAACTAAGGTAGTTTATTATAAGAAATGCGTGCACACGCATGCACACGCACGCACACACACACACACACACACACACACACACATCAAACTTTCTTCCAATGCCATTCCAAAACCTTAGGCACTTTGAAGAAAGGAAATGAGGCTGTTACATTTTTCTGGTCCCCTAGGGCAAAATGCTTTACAGAATGACAATGCACTTCACTTACACAACCATTTTGAAATTCACTTATCACTTTATCCACATTTGGAATAATACAGTGAAAGATTCCACTTGAAAGCTAGAGCATCAGCACGTTAAGGAGGCCTGTCATGGTTCCTATCAAGTTCAATTTTATAGGTTTTTATATTACAGCCCCCAGCTCCACCACTCTATGGTAATCAAAGTTTGAATGATATGAGCAAGCCTATATATATTTCAGATTTTCAAACGGAAGGTTAGAAGCCTAAATGTATTTTGTTTTTCAAACACTCTGAAGAAATGATAGGGTTCTGGCAGAAACGTATCTAGATTGGATCTAAATGGAATGATGCCTCTTCTGCCTAGCAGGAAGAGCTCCTGGAATTATGCAGCACACTCTGCCCAGTCATTTTTGTACTTGAACTGATTCTGAGTCATTTTCCTAGCCCTTGTCTCTGCTCTTATTCTTTTAAGTCCAGATTCTCTCCTTCTATCCACCTCTTCATGTGAAATTACTTGTATGGCATCTTCTAGTGTGATTCTCTTTTCCTCCGCCTCCTTGGACTCCCACCTACTTCCACTCGGGTAGAAGGAGGAAGGTGACCTAAATCTCCTCAGCCTGTTTTCAGTTGTGACATGACCCAATCAAAAAACAACATCTGAGGGTAAGGAAAATATATCACAGTGTCTTGTAATATTAAAGACTTTAGAAGGGAGTCAGCAGACGTCAATTTGATATTCAAATCTCCCATTCATTAGCTGCGTGTCTTAGAATTTCATAGGTGTAGGTCCCAATCCAGCTACTAACTAGCTGAGTTTCCCAGAATCTCAAAGGTTCAAGAAACCTCTGCAACAATCTTGCCCAGCCCCAGAACTGAATGTGAAATCTCCCTGTGACTTTTCCAACAGTTATCCAGGCTTTTCTGAGAGACCTTTGGTAAGCAAGGCTACCCAATTGATAGTTCTAAATGTTAGGAAATTTATTCTTTATGTCAAGTCAAAATCTGCCTCTCTGTAATATTTGCACATTGCTCCAAATGTTCTAGGCTTATCCCTCTCTTACATATCCCTTCAAATACTTGAAAACAGAGATCATGACCACATGAAATCTTCTCTTTCAGAAACTAAAGATGAATTGTTTCTTCAATGGATCTTATAGCATGATCTCTAGTGTCTTTGCCATTCTGGTCATCCTAACATGTTTACTTTTTTATCTTGTTAATGTCTTTTCTAAAATTATCTGTAATATTGAATGCAATATTCCAGATATGGTTATCTATGTGATGCAACAGATAGAGTTGCAGGCCTGAAGTAAGGAAGACCTGAGTTCAAATCTGGCTTCTGACACTTACTAGCTATATAACCCTGAGCAAGCCAGTTAACCTCTATCTACCTTAATTTCTTCAAATATAAAATGAGAATAATAATAATTTATATATTTCAGGGTTGTTGCATGGATTAAATGACATTTGTAAAATATTTATCACAGTGTCTGGCTCATAGCAGACACTGTATACATGTTAGCTATCATTATCATCATTTAATATGATTGTGCTAAGGCAGAAAATAATCCAAAGCAAACAACACAGCAACAACAAAAACTCTTAGGCAAATCACTTGACTTTTCTCAGTTACGATATGTGAAAGCTATAAAGTTCTGTGCCAACATAGGATAGGAAAAGGTAATGCACCTGCAATTTTATTGGCATAGGACGTTCCCAGTGAGGAAATTTTTTTTTTTACCAGTATAGATCAGGACCTTCTCAGCAACTAAGTCTTAAGAGAGTTAATTGCCTATAGGTTCAGCAAGTTGCCTAAGGTTATAAAAATTGTCATGTCTTTTCTACTATGTCATAGAGCCTCCCTATGCCAACCTAAAGCATTATATAAGAAAAACTCCAACTTCTAGAGTCTTTAAGGCTTAGAAAACACATTCTTTTTACTACCTACTAGATCTGAAATACCCTCCAGGAAAGTCAGTGTCCATTTTTTTTTGTATATTTTGGTTTATTCTTCTCTGGATACTTGATTAATTTGGGGGGGGATATCTTTTGCATCAGAGGAGCTAATGAATATTTATTGGATTAATTAAGGCTTGACCTTGAATACTGACATTCACCTACATTTCCTCTCACCAGAATGTTTAATTCCCTTGTGATAAGAATAGAATTTAGTCTTAAAGGAGAAAGCAAAATTTCATAATAAATATGTCATGAATTAATTAGAGAATAAGCATTTATTTATTGGGTACTTAGTATATGCCAGGCATTATGCTAAAATCTTGGAATAAAAACACAAAAGTTAGGCTATCTCCACTCTCTCTATGCTTATATTCCAATAGGAGGAAACAACACAGAGAGAAAGTTCATATCCAGAGAAGGGCATTTGTATTTGATAAATCTTGAATATGATGAGTTGATCAATAGGGAGTTCAATTTGCATGGCTATTCTGGAAGCATTGGTTTTATTGATTTGATTATTGTACCCATTTCATGTTGGGGGAGGTAGATGAGCTCTACATCCAAGGCAGGGCAGAAGGCAAGATGGACTAGGTGGACAGCTTTGTACTAATTAGGCAAAACACTAAGACCTTTTAAGAGCTTCAAAGAATTCCACTCTTAAAATGTGTCAGGTAGCGTATGGAATAATGGGAGACAGTCTAGTAAAATGGATAGAGAGTTGGTTTAAAAATCTGGAAGACTTGGGTTTAAGTCCCATCTCTGACACATACTGGCTGTGTGACCCTGGGCAAGTCAATTAAACTCTCAGTACTCTAGGCAAGTCTCTAAGACTGTAAATTTGAGAAATGATGCCAACTTGCTTTTATAAACAGTTTCCTCACCTGGGAGTTCTCAATTCCAAAGAAACTATAGGTTGAGTCCTTATTCTAACCTAATATGGTAGAGTAGAATTGACACCAGAGTAGAAACAAGAAGAATTGAATTAAAATCCTCCATGTAGAATTTATTGGTCATGTAAACCTGGGCAAGTAGCTTAGCATCTTTGAGCTTCAGTTTTCCCATCTGAAATGAGGCGGTAAGACTAGATGTCCTGTAGGCTTCTGCCCAGCTCATAAAGATCTCATATTCATTTCTCTATTGGCCTACCTAAACACTGTTTGAATTGGTTGAGGTTCCTACTTGACAAGATGTGACAAGAAAAAGGTAAACTCCTGAATTGGGGTTTTGCCATATAGCTCTCAGTGAATTGTGCTCTAACTAATTTCTTTAGCAATGTGTGGGATCTCTGAGTTGCTTCTGAATTCTCTTTATCACAGGAAGATGCATCCTTAATAGCCACAGTGGGAGTTTACAGAGCCTAATATAGAGGGTTGGTGGGTGAACCCAACTTTGCTTTCTCGGAAACTACTTCAACAATCTTTATTAGTGTTATAAATAAAAAATCAGAGTAAGAGTTTTAACCCATAGGTTATCAATCTTGTGAATAAGACCCACTGAACATTGAGAGCTCCATTTATAATGTTTTATGTACACATAACCAGTCATCAATAAGGAGAGATTTTATGGTGCAATTTTATATAAATCAAGACACATATGGTTTCTATTCATAGTTAGCTGGACCATGAGTTTCTAGCTAGAGTAACAGAAGTGGCAAAATGTACAGCTTTACATTGTTCTTCAAATGTCCCCTCTTCCCTGATGATCTCTGGGAAGAATTTGATAAAACGTAACTAACCTTTTTCCCGTCCCCTTCTAAATGCCTGTTGGAAATGCTCAGTTTTTTGGGGGTGGAGGGGCAAGGTAATTTTTTTTTCTTTTCTGTGAAACAGTCTTCGTTTGCTTCCCCATTTCCTTATTGCCCCGACTCTTCTCTGGAACCACTCCCCCTGACTCAGCATCATTAATCTTCTATGCCTAGACCAGGCAAGAAATTTCCAGCTTTTCAGCTTACTGTCACCTTCTTGCCAGAGACATTAGATATAAGAAACCAATTATACACTTTCCTCCACAGTGGGATCCTACTCACCTGTCTCTACAAAATAACTTAAATGTCTTGATACAGAGATATATGGAGTAAAGATGAACCCAAATGTGAGAGACAGAGACAGAGAGACAGAGACAGAAACAGAGACAGAGAAACTGAGAGAGATGAGAAACAGAAATATTGGAAAAAGGAAAGGAGAAAAAGGAAAGAAAGAAAGGGAGAGAAAGAAGAGGAGAGGAAAGAAAAATTAGAGAGAAGTTCAGAGGGAAAGATGAAGAAAGGGAAAGAGCAGAGATAGAAAATAACAGACATAGAGTCAGAGAAAGAAACAAAAAAAAAGAATGAGAGAGACAGAGAGAGATCAATCTAAGGAGGGAAAATAAAATAAAACAAAACAAACAAAAAACTCCAGAAAACTAAGAAATATATTGTGAAAAAAAAAATAGCTCATTAAGTAAAGATATTGCTGAGCAGTGCCCTTGTGTCCTGAAAGAGAAAATGCAGCTCTGGATAGAGACTGACTGCCTTGGAAGAAAATTTATCCTTTGGGACAGACCGACCTTATTAAATTAAAATTTGATATCTGAGGTCTTACACCAACATTTCATCTCAAAATCACTTTATTTGCGTTGAAGACTCAAGCTATAGCTGAATCAAAGTCTAACTAAATGGTAAGGAAGAATAAGGCACACATGAATTAATTGTGGTACTTTCTTTACTCATATTGTGAAACATAATTATGATAATTTAAACCACATCTTATGTCCTGGCTACAACAACCATTAACCTGGGGTCATTTGTGAAATCAAAGGTGAGCAGTTTACTTAAAATCAATGATTGGGCTTGATAACAGGAGAGTAAATAGAATCCCAAATGATGAATTTGTTAACTGTCATTCCCAGGTGTGGACATGAGCACATTGATTATCTCCATCTTTCTTCCCAGCTTTCTGTCTGTCTCTCAGCACTATACACACAGAATACATTTTGAGGGAAGTCTGTGTTCAAAAAGGATTTAAAAGAATCAAACATGTTTCTCTCATTTACAACTACTGTAACATCAACGGAAAATAAATCGACCTTTGATTAGAGAAAGAGTTCAATGGCTCTCTTACTTCAGTGACTTTAAATATTTTTTAATATACATACATCAAATGAAGGTCACATCTCCAGGGTTAGGCAGGCAGAAAGAAGTTCTATTGTTATCCTACTAATTAAAAAGAAAGAGACCATTCTGATATTTAAATGGTCTTAATATCTTTGGAGAACCACCTTTACCCCAAAACCCACACTCTCACTAGGGGGAAAAATACAGCCTTTAATCCATCAAAGACCCTCTTATTTTAATCTTCTGTGAATTATGTTTCCATGTGGCTGTAGAAAAGCTGTCACCTCAAACATCCAACTCTCTCAGTTCACACTTCTGACAAATGATTATTGTAACAGCGTACTTGTGAAACCAGCTGACCAGCTGGGATCTCAGAACTTTCACTCACATTGCCATTTTCCATCCATCACTGCAGATTGGGGAAGGTTATAGTGCTACAACTGAAGTCCAGGCTAGTATTTTCCAAGAGGACTCTTGGTCAATTAAACAGTTTAGGTATTAATGTTCTGGCCTCTTCTACAATCTAAAATAAAAAATGCATCTTGTTCAAAATAGACAGTTACACCATAAATGTAAAGACAAGAAAAAAAAAACAACAAAAAACAAAACCTTCCCTCAGCCAAGATATCATGCCAGGAAATCAGTGTTTATCACTGAAATGTGGTGAAGTAGATGAGATGTGGCTTTGGAATCAAAGGACCTGGCTCTGCTCCTAGTTTCTGTGGAATGATTGGCAAGGCATTAACTATTGTGGACCTCAGTTTCCTTTTCTGGATGGTAATTTCTTTTTTTTTCTTTTCCACTTAATAGTATTTTATTTTTTTTCCAATTACATGTAAAGATAGTTTTCAACATTCACTTTTATAAAGATATTGAACTTCAATTTTGTTTCTCCTTCCTTCCCTCTCCTCCCCCCTCCCCAAGACAACAAGCAATCTGATATAGGCTATACATATACAATCATATTAAACATATTTCCACATTACACATGTTATGAAAGAAGAATCAGAACAAAAGTGAAAAAACTATGAGGAGGAAAAAACAACATCAAAAAAGAGAAAATACTATGATTTGATTTACATTCAGACTCCATAGTTCTTCCTCTAGATTTAGATAGCATTTTCCATCATGAGTCTTTTGTAACTGTCTTGAATTAGACCAGGTGATTTCTAAGATTCCTTTTAACTATATATTCTCAGATAAATAAGCAAAGGAAAGCAATGGAAATGTCCATGTCATAAACAGAATTTTTAGATAAGGTGGGTAATTTTTTCTTCATCAATTTTTAATGTGCATCACATGTATACACATGTCATTCCAGTGAGAGTATATAAATAAAGTGAGAGATGCACAAGAAATATATTTATTTCCGTGAGAAAAGAAAGACCATAATCATTGAGAGACACCAGTTAGCCAATGTAAAAATTAACTGATATGATTCACAGAGTTACCATAAGCGAGCTACTTAGGGAGATCCTTTGGGACACAGAGTTTAGAAAATACCACCATAGTAACATACTGCAGAACTCAATGGGCATCTAATTTTAACAGGAGATTTCTCTTGTTCATCCTTCTGCCAAAGCACTGTGTTAGCACACCCTCTGTGATTTACCACTAATAGAGATGTGTTCTCAACAAATTTCAATTTCATGCAATTTTTTCCCCTGAAGTCAACTTATTCAAAGTCAATGCTTATCACAAATTTATCACAATTAAGAAAACTTCAACAAATCAAATCTATTAAAAATAATTTTGCCTTCTTCAAAGTCCAAGGTATCGTTATCAATACCATCCTTACCTGCCATTCCTCACCTCTTTCCAGTTTTGGGAATGGCTCATTTCCAAGCTGAAAATATAAAAGAAGACTGCATCTGGGTCGAAACCTTGCTTTAGAATTAAATCTCATCCCTATCTTAGCCTGATCCTTTGGTTTATGTAACTCTCTTTGCTCCTGATTGTATAAACATTCAATAAGCCTGTGAATAATAATAAATAACAGTAATAAAATAATTAATAATGTTGATATTACACTAATAATAATATTATATATCATATATTTGTACCATAAAATTATTAATATAAAAGAAAAATAATAATTCTGTAATTCTGAAGCCTGTGAATGAATGAATGAATGAATGAATGAAGCATTTATTAAGCACTCATTGTAAAACACTGTACTAATGGCTGAGGACACAAAAAGAAAAGGAAGACAGTCCCCTGCTCTCAAGGAATTCATATTCCAATGGGAGAGAAAACACATATGGGATGTTTCAGCTTTCAGATGGAAAGGTTCCATGGTATTTAGGGTGCAGCAGAAATAGATTGTTATGTGTCTTCTTTAATGCCATTTCTGCCAGTAGAAATCTTTTTGTTTCTGATGTTAAACCATTGGAGCACGACAAGGATTTTGGTGACAAGAACTTTATTTATTATCATTATACATGACCACTTGAGTAATCCTTTCCTCTCTACCTGGTCTTTGTTACCTACTCTGATGGGGTGTTTGCTTCCATCTCGTGTTCTTGACCTCCTTCTTACCTTCTGCTAGCTTATATTCTTTCTTATTTCTGTTTCAGTATGACTTTTGAGTTGTGTCTGTTCTTGGACTTCTAACTTATTGCTTGGCTGCTGATGTCCCAACTAATCTATACCATTGCCTTCAATAAATTCATTCCTGACTCTTATCCCCAGTTTCTATCCTGCTCCTACCCTTTCAAACTACAGCCTGTTTTGTCTTGGTGATAAGAGGTGAAAACCTTTGGAACAAACTTTGCTATAGTCCACAATTTTCCCCCTGACACACCAAAAAGGGAAGTAACATGGAGGATTAACTGAGATTAATGAATTTAGAGAAATTTTAAGATGCCCTGAACTTCATATTGCAAACACATAGTCATTCATTCCATTTTTTTTTTCTTCTTCCTTTGCTTTTTTGGTGCATGTTTGCTTAACTGACCTTATGGAAAATCAGTCTGAAAACTTTTAAGCTCAGATGCTTATTTGGAAACAACTGCTTAGTGGATAGAATGTTAGACTTGGACTCAGAACAACCTGAGGTAAAACCCCACCTCAGAAACTGACTAGTTTTGAGAACCTGAGCAAGTCAATCAACCTTCCTCAGCCTCAGTTTCCTCATCTGGAAAATTAGAATAATAATAGCATCTATTTCCCCTGGTTGCTGTAAGGATCAAATGAAATAACATATTTCTGTAAATCTTAAATGTTAGACAAATACTAGCTATCACAACTAAACTAGATGTCATTACCAATAAATAGGCTATGCTAATGAAATTATTGGATAGTTGTTTATTTCATTGGACTAGTCCTGTTTCCATCTCTCTCTGCTTTCTCTCTATCTATTGTGTATTTTAATAATTCAATTAGTTTCATTATTTGTTTCAACTGTGATTTCCAACATTTCCAGGGCTGGCCTCCACTTTGAGAAACTTGAGCATCTCCGGAGTAATCATTCTTTTCATGATGATAGAGGGATGCAGGCAAATCAACTTCTAAGAGGAACTAACCTATTTCAGAAACACCACACAGGGGCAGGAGCGGGATGTTATCAGCCATTTCCAGAATTAGTTAGTATTCATTTTAAGTAACAGGCAAGTCACTAATGTGATAGAAAAATCCAAGTAAATTTGCAACTTCCCTTCATCATACAATATTCATTTTCATTAAGCAATATGGCTGTATCATATTGAATATTAGTTTTGCATATTTAATTGAGTATGCATCTTCTTACACAATAACCACAAGACACAAACACCAAGTTTAATCATTAAGATAGAATGCAATTGAAATAAGAAAATAGATTCTTCTCCATACCTGGAGAAAGGGAAGAGAGGGTGAAAGCATACTCTAGATGTCCTTAGACTGGTGAGAGCCACAAACTCCTGCAAAAATGACTGGGAGAGCGACCTCAGCAAAAATTACTTAGGAAAGTAGAAAGCATGAATGTTTCCTGCAGAAAAGTTAGAATTGATCTAAAAAGTATAAACTTCTTGGGGAAAGAGCCTAGTAATATTTTATTTGGAACTGGGCTGGGTAATACCAAACATCTCAGTTAGAGAGCCAAGAAAGGAACAGATCAGGGACATTGAAAGATAAGCCATGTGGAATCCTGGAAAAATAGACAGTTCAGTGGGGCCAGAAAGGATTCCTTGGAACTTGATAATAATGCTTTGCTTGATCAAGGACACTTGGGAGTCATATTTTCTATCATGTCCATTAAGGGCTGATGTTGACAGAACAAGTTACCTGTAAGACTGTGTAGATGCTCTTCAACAAAAATGGCAGACCCATATGGAGAAAAATTAATTTTGAGAAAGGGAGTGTAAATGAAAAAAGGAGAAAAAGAACAAAAAATGGCTCTTCATCATTACTTTCATACAATCATATCAAAGAGTCGATTTACTCAGTGTATGATACAAGCAAGCAAATCAAAAGCAATCCCTGTCCTACTGATAATTACAATTAGTCTTATGTCCACCAAAAAGAAATATGTACCACTATAGATGGCATTATCCATAATCACTAAATAAATAAAAAGGAAGAATGGGAAGATAGGCACATGTAAAACTTCTGCAATGTACTAATGGTAGCACTGCATTTTTCAAGGTAAATAAAATGAGAGAAGTTCAGAGTTGGAAGGGACTTCAGAGTTTATATAATCCAATTACGGCCATAAGTTAGAACTTCCTTTTCAATTTGATATATTTGGCAGGTATTAATAAGACTTTCAATAAAAAAATAAACTCACTACTTTTCAGAACATCCCAATTTGCTTTTGGACAGCTAATTGAAAATAAAAAGAAATCGATGATTTCTTAAACTGTGAAGAATAAAACAAAATATTTAACAGAAATTGGGACATCATACAAATGAGGAGATGATAACGGGGTATCTAAGTCTCCTCAATGACTTCAAGTCACTAGGCTCAGATCAACTAAGTCTTAAGGTACAGAAAGAACCATAGATATGACTGCTGAACTGCCATCAATGATATTTGAAAAATCATGTCAAACTATAAAAATATAACATGCCTGGAGCCTATGTGATGAAAAGATCCCTATTTTGATTTAATTTGGAACATTCTAATGATGTCTCATTTTCTATACCATGGTACTTTCACAATATATCCCTAACCCTATATAACTGTTATTTGTAACAAAGGAAAACTATTGAAAAAATGACCAGAATTATTAGATTTGACCACTCATGCAATAACCATTAGGCCCCTTGCCTCTGTATTAAAAGGAGGTAAGCATCATTTTTTTCATGAGGTACCTAGGCCAAATCAGGGAGGCAGGGCAGTTGAACTGTGGGAGCAGGAAGGGACCAAATTTTGTGAATACCTCTAATCAGACTCCAACATGTCTTCTACTTTTGAAGAAAGATCCTAGTAAGACATCTTTGTGACAGAACAGTACGATATGAAAGAGTCTGGGAATTTCTGTTGCTTTAACTAGGTGTCTGTATCGTATGTGTTCCCAGGAAAAGTTTTTGTACACTGGGCTGTTCCATAATTTTCCTGAAGTCCTATGTATTGAATATACATAGAGTCTAGGCTGTGATGACTCTGTCATGAAGTCAGCCAGAGACACATTCCTGAAAATTCCTTTTTAACCCTTACTATTCTGTGTGTGCATGTGTGTCAGAGGTCATAGGACCCTGGCAATCATTGGTCACTATCAGTAACAAAAATTTACTTCTTTCATTTAATTCCCAAACTAGCCTCTTACTCTGGAGTACCTAGGGAAGTCCTCACCAAGCCACTAGTATTTATACCTGGTTGCTTTATAATCAAATCTGAGCCTGAATAAGACACAGATTAATAGGTTTGTTCTGAAATAAAGCATTGTATAATGGCCTAGAATAGTGGAAATTCGTAATCCTGCCAATCAAGCCTCTTCTGAGAGTATTAAACTCATGAAAACATTATAGTGATTTAGAAAGATCATCTAAAAAATCATAGGGACTGATCCAAAACCTTGTGCCATGATTAGGAGAAATTAAAGGCATTAAGTTAACTATAAATAGGAAATCAACATATTAACCTTTACTTTATTTAAAGAGGCAGACACAACATGCATTGCAAATTAGGGGCATAAACATCCACTTATTCCCTGTTCACATCATTATCAAGTGCTGAAATGAGAACACAGGGTCGAAGAAGGGATTAAAATACACTTTCAACCCTCCCCCTTCCCCCTTGTGGAATCCAAGAATCCATTAGGTGAAAGCAACGTATTGACACAGCAAGTATGAGATGTCAAAAATGCCTCCAACAGATAAAAATCTCCAGAAGCTGAAAAGGTGAGCATGTAAAATGAGAGCTTAACAAGCATTGCTTTTCATTCTAAGCAGCAAGTGCCATCGAAGGAGGCATTTTGTGAAAACAAAGGCAAAATAGAAATTTATAGAACATTAGACATGGAAGGCACCTTAAGAACATCTAGTTTGAGCACCACTAGCAGTACCACCTGTACCAGCACTATCACCACCAGCCACCTCAGCTCCAATTTTATACGTGAGGAAATTGAAACTTAGGGAGGGGATGTTAGCGTGGCAGAGCTATAATTTGAACTCAGGTCCATGGCTTCCAAATCCAGTGCTCTTTTCATTGCATTCTCACTGTGTTTATATCATACCAGATAAAAGGGATTCACGGACTGGGAGGTAAGTTGAACAAATTGACATGTAAAATTTCTTTCAACTCTGAGATTCTATAATTCTTTGAGTAGAGAACTTTTAACCTATAATCCAGATGTTCTCGAATATCCAACTACTTTGTAGAAAAGACCAAGCTAACAAAAGCCAGTGGGGTTTGTTTAATTAAGTTCTATCTGAATCTAACTTGAATAAAGACAAATAGATGATTTATGACAAATATAATTCTGAAATATAAATCTCTTGCTTCTTAGTAACATGGGCTTTCCACTCCACAATGGATGCCACTTTTTCTTTGCTTTCAATGACTTGTACGAGTGCTAAGAACTTTGGTCAAAACTGCCCTCATACAGAGGGGAAGACTATTTTCTTTGATGGTATAAATGCTTCCCATGCTTTGGAAAGGACACTGGGCCTTAGTGACTTTACTTTAGAATAAGATAAAAATTCCATCTATTTATGCTAATGATATTTTACATTTTATTAATCTATTCCAACATATGTTACATGTAGAATATTATTTCAACAAATAAAATGGCATTTTCAGATTAAATCAGATAATATCTGTAAAGCACTTAACGTACTGTCTGGTATATAGGAGACTCTTAATAAGTGTTTTTTCCTTCTTCGGTGTCAAATGCTGATCTCAAGACAGAACAAATGGCTTGTTTTGTCTTGCTGGGTACATCTGATGATCAATGCCTTCAGTTACAGATATAGCATAATAATATAATATATGGGAATGAGTGATATTTAAGTAATACCAATGTTTTAACATTATATATCTATAGTTTATCAGCAATACTAACTAATTATGTTGTCTTCCTCTACACAAACTGTGTATTAGCTATATTGTTGTACTTGCTATCCCTCATATACAACATCTGATCTCTAGTATTTTTGTCTTGGAACAGGTTTTCTCTTGTACCTGAATTATTCTTCTCAGCTCTCCTTGCTGGAGTCTGGGGATCCCTCCAAAGTACTATCTTATAAAGGAGGCCTATCTTGATGATCCTTGTTGCCAGTGACCTCTTCTTAATCACAAAATGACACTGCATTTACTTTTATGCATATGTTATTTCCTCATCAAAAAATGTGAGCTTCTTGAGCTTAGGTACCATTTTGTATGTCATTTGATTTCATAGTGACTAGTATAGCGTGTTTTACATACTAAGTGCTAAATAAATGCTTGCTGAATAAATAAATGACCTCTTGGGCCCATTCTAACTCTAGCCTTTTGGAAGTCTATGAGTGTTCAAATAATTGAAAATCACTATGTCAGAGAGGCAAATGGTTAAAACATGCTTATCCATCTTTCCTTTTTTCTTTTTTTCTTTTTTTCTTTTTTTTACAATTAACAAGAATTTACTTTCTCTTATCACAAAAAAAAAGAAAGAGAGAGAGAAAGGAAGGAAGGAAGGAAGGAAAAAAGAGAGAAAGACAAAAATCACTGGTGTCCATCAATTGGGGAATGTTGAGTTAATTATAATTTACAAATGTGATGAAATACTTTTGTGGATACATGTCATACTTAAGGCAAATCCTTGAGCAGAGAAACAGCTTCATATGGGAAGATTATTTTAATGTAGTCACTAGCTTTGCAAGAAGGTCTATATATGTTTCATTCCAACTCCAATATATTAAATACAATTTTACCTTTGTCACAAGATAAAAATACTTCTTTGTAAAGTTAATTCTTGATTATCCTAGGACATGGGCGGGGAATCTGTGGCCTCAAGGCCACATGTAGCCCTCTAGATCCTCAAATCCATTTGTTCTATGAAGTTTGGATTCAGTTGAGGGGCTGCACTTGAGGACCTAGAGGGCCACATATGGCCTCGAGGCCACAGGTTCCCCACCCCTATCCTAGGATAATCATGGGCAATTATACTTTACAAATAATTCCTAAATATACTTTATTCAATTAGTTCTCCATGTCCCAAAAGGAAGTTTTTGTAAAAAAATCTAATCTCCCTTTCCCGCACCTTAACTCTACTCTTTATCTCCGAGCAGAAAAATGACTCAGGCTTTATAGGCATCAAGGGCTAGAAGAAAATTCGACAGATTTGGATCATCCAACTACTGGATAATCAGTTCCTGAAAACCTGAGAGTTGATTAAACAGAGCAATTACAATCTGAAAGCAAGCTGTGTGGAGTAGCTATCTAGTTCCTTCCTTTTATTGAATGAACAACCTTTGGAAGAAGGTGAATAACCCAGAGTTTCCCTAGATAATTCCTTGGAAAAGCCTCTCTCAGTGCTCCATTCACAATGGGATCAATAAAGACTCTTGTTTGTCTCCTATCTTTAACTTAAGAGTATCTTGTCTTAGCAGGATCTGATCATTCTTTCAAGTATACAGCCATTTTCAAATAGAAAAAGGCAGAAAATCCATTTGGACACAAGGGATAAAGGTCTTTATAATCTCAAAAATTCATATCCTAGGTAGAAGTTCACTATATTCCACATGGAAATACATCCTTACTGAAGGAAGTAGGTTAATCCTCTCTTTATCCAAGTGCACATTATCTCAAGGATTCAGACAGTTTCACATTCAGCCATTCAGGATTCTTCGCTGAGGCTCACACAACAACAAAAACAAAATGTGGTCTATTACTGACAAGCAGAAAAGCAAATTAAAAATACAGTTTGGAAACTGTAATGAGTCAACAATGTCAAGGCCAGAGGTGGGGAAAAGTACATGTTCAGGTTTGCATAAATGAGACATTAGAGTTGGCCTTGCAGGTAAATTATACTACTAAGTTATAATGTGACTGCATTTCTACTATAAGGAAAAATCTACACTTTATCGTCCTAACTGGGCACCTTAGGAAACTGCAGTCTTACCCTAAGCCACTTCATATGGACAATTCAGAAGTGGTAGAACAAGAGCACAGGACATGACCAAATTTCTCCGGAGGCCAAAGGATATGCTTTGGGTACAGTCTTGGCCACAATATAGAGGTTATGTCCCTGTCTAGCCCTACAATTCCAAGTATAAATTACTACGCTGTGTTAGACTCCACAGGTTGAAAATATAGGTGTATATAAGTATACATACACATATATGACATAAATGTATGTGTGTATATGCATACATATATACATATATGAGTATACGCATTTTGGTACAGACATACCAAACAGATGCATTGCACAGAATGGATACATTACAATCTGTATAGGCCAGTCAATAAACAGTTATTGAATGCCTACAATGTGCCGAGCATTGTGCTAAGCTCTATAGTGTACATTGAGGAGACTAGGTAAAGAGGATAGAAATAGGGGTCTGTAGTCAGTAAGACCTGAGTTCAAATCCAGCCTCAGAAGCATACTAGCTGTGTGACCCTGTACAAGTCACTTACCCTTTGTTTGCTTCAGTTTCCTCATCTGTAAAGTGGGGATAATCATAGCACCTATCTCCCATGGTTATTGTGAGGACAAAAAGAGACACGAGTAAAGTGCTTAGTGCAGCGCCTGGCACATAGTAAGTACTATGTAAATGTAAATTGTTTATTATTATTTGGAATTCTTCATATCCACATGTTTTATGTTATATAATTCAACTGACATTTATTGAATATGTAGTGTCAAGTGGACCCCGGTCAAATTCAGAGAATCACTGCTGATGTTCAAAGCCACTAAGCCAATTAGCAGAAACCCTTTCACAAGTGGGAGCTTCTTTTCTCTGGCTTTGAAAGTCACCAAAATATAGTCCTCAAAGCTTTATAATGGATTCACTGCTTTGTTCCTTCTGTGAGTTATGTCAGAGGTGATTTGTCACTTGCATTACTAAAAGCCCTCTTTCAAAGTGTTTTGACACTTTAGTTAGGACTATAAGCCCTTAACAGTTTTTGACATCTAGGCAGAACTCATCTGGCCATTCACAGGGAGGCTTATTTATCTCCGAATGGGTAACTTCTCACAAATGGGGTTGCAGCAGGGAGAATGATCTTATATAATGCAAAATGATATATGCAGAATGGCCCTACACTCTTGAAAATTTGGAAGCAGCATGGTATAATGCAATGTTTCCAATCTTCCCAGATTGGACTCTGAGGTCTACAAATCCATATATACACCAGCCATCTCATTAATGACTCAATGTGATTAATAAACAAGCCTACCATCTGCAGACTGAATAAATAATATGTCACACAATATGGGTACTACTATTTTTCACATGTATACAGGTACAGTTGTGATTAATAAAATGTAAAAGACACCAGACACCCAATAAATGTTTGTTGAATTTAATTTGCATATAAATATATATATATATTAAAAAGTAAAGATTTAAAATTGTTCCTGAAACCAAAGCAGCCTTTTATCATTATTATTTTCTCAATCAATATCTACTAGTAACCAAACCACTCTCACATAGGGGTCCATGAAGCTCTTTCTACTAAAAGGGGTACTCATAATCAGTAACATTGGAATCACTGCTAAGTAGAAAGAGTGAGACACGAGGAGCAGGAGACCTGAGAAATCCCCTACCTCTACCTGCTATTAACTAGCTGGGTAACCTTGGGAAAGTCATTCCATAGCTCTTGAACCACTTCATCTGTAAAATGAGGGATCTGGGCTAGTTGATCACAATGTTTCTAAAATCCCCTATAATAATGATCATCTAAGAACAATATTCTAAAATGTTATGTTAAAATTGTAGTTGGTCTTTTCTAAGTCAGAATATTCATTTTGTGCTATGTGAAGTCATTTTCTTTGAAAACATTAGAGCATGGATGATACCTTAAATCTCAGTGATTAAATGGCTATCAACTATATGCCCCAAATGCTGCCGGCTCATCTGACAAAATATTATGTGAACATTAAAGGAAATATTTAGAAATGGAGAAATGGAGTGGCAGGGGCGGGGGGAAGAAAAACAACAACAACAATCCCTGTTAGATGTGACTGCTCTTATTGCCATACCGTATTTCAAATATAACAAAGGGTTATTCTCAAGAAATTATACATTCAATGAAATTGGGTTTATTTCTATTCAGATTTGTATGAACCATCCTATAAGTCAAATGTCCAAGAATCATTAAACCAAAGAATAGAGCAAAACACTTTCACTTTTATAATTACGACAATTCATGTGATTTCTCCCAATATATTGAGTAAGCAGTATACTGAGATTAAAAGAGAAATTAAACAAAACAAACATTTCCATGCATTTTGAGTTAGCTGAACAGGCCTCTACAAAAAAGTGTCTATTTTCACTGAATTGGTATCACATATTTAACGACCATTCAGGTGTCCTGAACCATTAATAAGTATACAAAGTAGGAGCTTAATAAATGTATAGTAAGTAGAAAGGTCACTGACCTCTGGAGTCTGAGGACCTAGGTTCTAATCTTGACAATGGCATTTATTAACTGAATGAGTTTGGCTCTAGTTTAGGCAAAGACCTGAAGCTCCCTGGTCCTCAGTTTGTTTGTTTTTTTTTTCTCCATAAAAAGGGTTGGCCTGTACAGCCTCTGAGGTTCCATGAAACCCTCACTCTATGATCCTGTGATGTTTGTTATGGTCCTATTTGATTGTCAACTAATGTCAAACATTGTTTATTTGAAATCAAATGCCTTCATTCTTTCCCTTTATTTCTTTACCTCCTATTTACTTCTTCTTGTTTTTCAGTTGTTCAGTGATGTCTGAATCTTCATATCTCTGTGGACCATAACACGCCAGGCCATTCTATTCTCCACTATCTCTCAAAGTCTGTCCAAGTTCACATTCATTGTTTCTATGATACTATCTATCCATCTCATCTTCTGCCAACCTCTTTTCCTTTTGCCTTCAATCTTTCCCAACACCAGGGCCTTTTCAAATGAATCTCATCTTCTCATTACCAAAGTATTTAAACTTCAGCTTCAGTATTTCACCTTCCAGTGAATAGCCCAAATTAATTTCTTCAAGTATTAACTGATTTGACCTCTTTGCTGTCCAAAGTACTATCAAAAATCTCCAGCACCACAATTTGAAAGTATTAATTCTGCAGTGTTCAGCTTTACTTATAGTCCAAATCTCACAGCCATACATTGCTTTTGGAAAAACAAAAACAAAAACAAAAAAACAAAGAAACAGACAAAAAAAAACATAGTTTTGACTATACAGACCTTTTTTTTTTGTCCTGCAAGGTGATATCTCTGCTTTTTCGTATTGACTTCTTAGTTCCTATCAATCTTGCTTCTAATTCCACAACTTAACTCAAACTACTCAAGTACCAGGTTGCCAGAAGTCTTCTAATTGCAGGATCCAATGTTCTTTTCTCAGTCTCATTCTCATCTCTCTTGCGTCTATGCAGCTTTTGACATTGTTAACCATTTGCTCCTCAAGGCTACTCACTCACTGTTCTCCCTAGGTTATCATGACCTTGTTCTCTCCTAGATCCCTCCTCCCTGTCTGATGATCCTTCTCAATCTCTTTTGCAGGATCCTCATCAATGACCTAACCCTCCATGCACGAGTGTGCACCAGGCCTGTGGCCTAGGCACTGTTTTTTTCTCTTTTAAATCTCTTGGTGAATCCATCAGGAGCCATGTTTCAACTATGATCTTCATGCAGATAATTTATAAATCCAATATTAAACTCTCATCACTTTTTGAACTCTAGTCCCTCATCAGCTTTCTTTTGGATATATCCTCTTGAATATTCCATAGATATCTCAAACTCATTATGCCTACAAAATAACCCCTATTACCTCCTAAATTGATTCTTATTCCTTACTTATCTGTAGCTATTGAAGGTGCCAGCATGCTTCTTGGCATCCAGGTTCATCTTTTTTCACTCTATCTCATATGTTCCCCACATCTCTCATAACTCTCCCCATCTTTCCACTCACATGGTCAAAACACTAATGTAGATTTTCCAAATCTTTTGCCTGAACACTTGAAATGGTTTCCTAATTATTTCCCTGTTTCTAGTCTTCCCCATTTCCATCCCACCCTTTATATAACTACCAAAATAATATTCCTAAGGTATACTATAGGTCACACCATTTCACTTTCCTGTTGAAGAAACTTCAGTGTCTCCCTATTGTCTATAGTATAAGTTACAAACTCTCCATTCTGGCATTGAAACCTCTTCTGATTCACTGGTGGGTGTGATTTGCTTACTTTGTCCTCAGCCCCTGGGCACTTCCATGTTGTTTTAATATTGACCTAGTCATCAACCACATTCATTATCCTTCCCAACTTTATATCATCCACAAAGTTTATAAATATTCTATGTGTTCATTCAAGTCATAGGTAACATTTTTGATGAGGACAGACTCAAATACAGAAGTCTTTGACATGTTACTAGAGACTACAATCCCTGTTTATTCAACTGGCATTTATAAGATTATTCTAGGGATTTAGTTATTCAAACAACTTCAAATCTAGTAAATTATTCTATCACTTACCTTCATTTTTCCACCTTATCCCTAAGGATGCTACAATAATTTGTTAGATGCCTTGCTAAAATCAATATTCACAATACCTACCAGTCTAATAGCATGATTAGAAAAGGAAATGAATTTGGATTGAGATGACTTGCTCTTAGTAAACTCTTTCTGTGTGCAAGTGATCCCCATGACTTTTCTCCTAAGTCCACGCAAATGGTTTTATAATCCATTATAGAATCATAGAATTCCAGAATCAGAAGGGATTTCAACAGCTATATGGTCTAACCCTTACCTAAAAAAACAAAACAAAACAAACAAAAAACTTACCGTAATACTTGTGACAAATGATCATTTAGACTTTGCTAAAAGACATGCAGTGAGGGTTAATTCAATACTCTCAAGGTAGGCTAATTTGCTTTTAAAAAGTTCTAATGGATAGGAAGTTTGGCTTTTCTTTTTGTCTTTGTTTTTGTTTTTCCTTTATGACATCTCTAAATTTCTATCTTTGCAAGTTGGTCCTGGTTCTGCCCTTTAGGATTAAACAGAACAAGACAGTATTTTAATACATAAAGACAGCTACCATGTTCCTCTTGAGTCTTCTCTCCTCTAGGCTAGGCATTCCCAGTTCCTTCAACTTATCCTGTTATGGCCTGGACATAAGGTCTTTCACCATTCTGGTGGCCATCTCTTGGACATTTTCTGGCTTATCATTTATCTCCTAAACTGTAATGCCCAGAAATGAATGAAATACTCAAATATGTTCTAAGCAAGGCAGAGTACAATGGAACTATCACCTCTTTGTTGCTAGATGGTGTATCTCTGAACACAGTCAGGATCATATTGGATTTACTTTGGAATGAACATTTGGTGAGTAAGTGGTATCAAACTCATCAGTCTGCAGTTTCCAGAATCCACATCTTGAAAATGCAGATATTTATCTCTATGAGTCTTGTAGTACCTCTCCCATTTTCCATGATTTCTCAAAAATGATCAAAAGTGGTTCTCCAATATTACCTGGAGAAGACACTGATAACTAGAATATATTTGAACAAGGCACGTTAAAAGACAGGTTCTAAACCAAAGACCTAGATCTGTGTGTCACTTGAACCATTCAGTTATTCGACTCTAAGAAAGAAAGCTTTAGTGCAAGTCTACTAAGAAGCAGTGTCATTTGAACATCATCAGAATAATCTGGCCATCTCTGGCTTGAAAGGTTGTCTTTTCTTCTTCCTATGAGCAATCATGGCACTCCAATATGAGTGAGATAATTATAGTAATTTTCCATCACATGGGACATAGTTCTTTCATTTCATGGAAGAAGAAATTTAATGTGCAGTATACAATATACTCAAATGTTTTTTGGATACTTAAGTTCAACAGAGACAAATGTAGAATCACAAGGAAAATGCATTGTGATACTTAAAAGTATTATTATGCTTGATAACTTAGAAAAAATTTCCATGAACCATGTTCTTTTCTAAGTGATGACAGATGGATACACAATATTTGCTTGGATATTGATGATATACAGGTAGACACTCTACTCCTTTCTGTACCTTCACAAAGCCTTTGAATGGCCAACTCCAGGAATTTTCACTATCTCCCATGCCTGGAATTCTCTCCCTTCTCAGCTCTGCTTCATGGATTCCTTGACTTCCTTCAAGATCAACCTTCTACACAAAGCCTTTCCTGATCTCCCTTAGGTTAGTCTCTTCCTTCCATTGATCATCTCCAATTTATCCTATGTATATGTTGTTTTTACCCAATTATTTTTCACATTGTATCCTCCTGAAAACTGTGAGATCCTCAAGAGCAGGGCTTATGTTCTGTTTGTTTGTTCTGTTTTTTTGCCTTTTTTGTTTTTTTGGCCTTCCTTTGTATCCCTAGCACTCAGCACAGTGCCTGGCACATATTAGCCCCTTAATAAGTGCTTATTGCCTGATAGATCTTGTGGGCCTATACTTTTGAGATTCTGGGATTAGCTGTAAGTAGCATATATTAAAACTATTTCCATTATTGAGAAGAATTTTCAATTGAATTATAACTGATCCCAAATGTTGGGTTTAATTTCTTTTTTATTAATTTATTTAAGAGATTGAGATGAGTCTGATAGCAAGCTAAGGAACTTTGATCTAATCATAGTGATCAAGGAAGCCATAATCTTTAGGAGATGGTTATCCATAACCTATGCGCTTTTATCCTTCAAATATTAAGCCTCTTGAAGGTAGCGATTTTTTTTTTTATATTCATAGCACACAGCACAGTGCCCTGCACAAAACAGATACTTAGCAAATGTTTGTTGAATAGTTGCATTAGTTAACTAGGTATTAGATCCAGATGATTTGGTAATTCAGTCATAATAGTTAAGCAAGTCATATGAATGGAACCAGGTCTAGGCTCCTTTTGGGGGGGAAAAATCTGAAGGAAACTATAACGTGGTTAATCAGGTAACCAAACCAAAGTGTGAAGAACTTTGAAGAAGGCAGTGATTAAAAGCCAACAAAAGCTCCCATTAGCAGGGGTCTGCAGAGTGTCCAAACAGGAGTCACAAAAGAAAGGAAAGTAGATGGAAAAGAGAAAGGAAAGTAAAAATGGAAGGGAGAGGAAAGGCTTTCCTTTGTTTCCCAAGGACTTGTTCTGTTGGTGGTGTCCTTCAGAAGTGAGCTTGTGTCTCAGTAGTTCACATGTATTCAGAGATGCTAATCAATTGTTCCGAAGGCTATTCTATCTGTAAAATTGCATTGTAAAATATTACCCATTGTGGCAAGCCCTTTCCTTAGCCCCTTCAAAAGCTCTCTGCATCCAATTTCCACACCTAATGATTCTGAGTTCTGCAGACTGATCTGAAGTAAGCTACCTTCTTTCCAAAGTTGAAATGAAGCATGAAGCAAAAGGAAGATATTTACTGAAACACAGGGCATTAAACTTTAAAGTCACTGAAGAAAACTGATCCTTTTTGATCTCAGCAGAGACCATATTCTGGACAGATACTTAAAACGTGTGCCAAGCCTAGAGCAGTAATACCTGCCATTTTCAAATAGCACTGAATGATAGTGGCAGTAAAAGCACAATTACATATTTGACAATTATATCATCCTGGTTAAACATTTTGAATACTCCTGTAAGATGTGTAGGACTGTGCCACAAGAGTGGTTTGCAGAAGGGCTGAGATGACAGGAAGTCATCACAATGATTTATGGTGATTGTGACTGCATTCAATTAAATTGTTCTTAACTGATTTTAATTAATTGAAAAACAGTGTTAGTTTGGGGAACATGACTTTACCTCCAAAGATGAAATGCTGATTGAACAGGGTATAGCACATGCATAAATGCTCAGTTTTTGTTTTTGTTTTTGTTTTTGTTTTTGTTTTTTTTATTAAGGTGGTTCTTCTGTTACTCTGGAAACAAGACTGGAAGATATAGAGACAATATGTATCCCAACTGTGTTGATTCAGGGATCACTGATGTGACATAGGAACATACACTCAGAGTTGGAAGGGACCTTAGAGGTCACCTAGTCCAGTCTTTTAATTTTATAATTATGGACATTACAGCCCAGGGAGGATAAGTAATAATATAACAGCTGGTGTATAGTCATTACCACGTACCAAGTTAACTCATAATACCAAAGAAGGTATACAATCTTTCTAGGCAAAAACTGGAACTGACCTATAGGATTGTTGAAGTTCCCCAAACTATATAGTGAAGCATGGACAAGCTATCAGATTTATTTCTTAGGGAGCTTAGAGCTTAACATTAATCAACTCCAATCCAGTTCCAGTTACTGATCGGTTTCCTTAAGCTAGCTATCCAACAAAAGAAGACATAGCCTAGCCCCTGAGAAAATCAGAGACAATGCTCAGAATTCCTATCTAATCTACACCTTTCTTTGCGATATACAAGATTTATTTCAATATTACTACTCCCTTTGACTGCTCCCAACTCCTTAGTGGATCTACTCATGTTTCAGGCTCCATTAACCCCACATTCCCCCACTAACAAAGCATATACAGTTGTTCTGTCATCATCTACTGTTAATGAGTTCCATCACCAAGTAGGCATTGGAGAAAACTGCCTTTTACAATTCTTGCCCAATCTATCTCCTGCAAATTATTCCATTTTTATTTCCTTATCATGTCCTATTCTCCTAGTAACTTACCAGATTCCACTACCCTCCCCCTATTCAAACAACACACCTTATTACTAGTGCCTCTTTTGCAATACTTGGTTAAGAGCATTTTCCAAGTGTAAATTCGTAAGCTAAGGCTGGCATTTGTAAGTGTCTGGATAGTAACATAGGGGGCCTATTATAGAATGGGATAGTTTAAGGATCTGTCTATGTGTTGAAAGTTTCACATTTCTATGTGAATCTCTTAGGAGTAGCCACATCATCCTCAAGCGGCCCCCAATTCCTGGAATGCATTTCCTCTTCAGCTCTGGTTTTGCAAATTCTTTCTCAGGTACCCCTAGTAGTTAGTAATCTCCACCTACTTTGTATTTGCTTATCTGTGAACGTGTTGTTAGCCACCAACCACTACCCCCACTTATCCCACCAGATTAGAAATTTCCTGAGGATAAGAATTAAAAAAGAAAAAAAAACCATACTCAGCATGTAACAACATTTTGCACACAAGTAGATAGTTACTGGAGTTAGCTTGGTGGGGTACTAGATAGTGTGCTGGCCTGAAGTTCAGAAGACTCATCTTTCTGAGATCAAATCTTGCCTCAGATACTTACGAGATGTGTGACCCTGGGCAAGTCACAACCCTATTTGTCTAAATTTACTCATATGTGAAATGAGCTTAAGAAAGAAATGGCAAATCATTTCCGTATCTTTGCCAAGAAAACCCCACATGAGGTCACAAAGAGTCAGATACAACTGAACAGCAACAATAACATGATATTTACTGCTTGCTGAATTAAATTCATATCAATGAGACCCAATACTTAGGACTATATGACTGTAGACAAGTTATTTCATTTCCTGATTCTTTCCTCATCTGTAAAATGAGAGTGTTGGACTAAATGATTTCTAGTTCCTATTTAGCTATAAATTCTATGATTCTATGATTTTCTTTAATTTAATCTAATCTATCCATCTGATGGAATAATAAATATTGGGAATGGGCCAGAATTTAGAAACCTACTAACTGAACATAATTGAGAGAAGAATTCTAAGTGTAAGAACGAATAGGCATTCTGGATACCTGAATCTCTTTCTTGGGAGCATCTCTCTATTTCTCCTGTCACTTCCCAGGCAAGATTCATAAGATCATCAGGTTTAGAGATGGAAAGGAATTGGAGAGATAAACTAGTCCAACGAAGTAACTGAGTTCTAGAATGGAAAGGATTTCTGCAAGGTCACAGAAGTAGTAAGTATCAGAGTTCTGTTTCAAATCCAGGTCCTTTGATTTCAAATTAACCATTCTCTCTGTTGCACTGTGTACCTTCCTTGTTCAGTAGTATACTGCTAGAGTTCTGGAAAAGGTTGTCCACCACTAAGAAAGGAAAGAAAGGAAGAGATGGGGCAGAGAAAGGAGGGCTTGGGACTAGAACACTACCATCACATAAAAACTATGAAACTTAACCTAAAATATTAAAAAAAAAGACAAATGTATCTAGTGCTTTAAGATTTACAAAGTACATTCTTTTCAACAATCCTGTGAGAAATTACATGGCATAGATTATAAAGCAGAAAGAACCATACATTTGCCATCAAAAGATTTGAGCTCTAATCATGTCTCTGGTGCTTACTACCAATGTGGCCTCAAATAAGTCACTTTATCTCACTAAGCCTGAGTTTCTTCATTAGTAAATGAAGTATTTGGATTATATGATTCCTAAATTTTCTTCCAGCTTTACATTCTATGATTCCATGAGTTAGGCAGGACCCTTCAGTTCTGAAGGAATCTGTTTCTTCACTTGCAAATGAAGGGTTTGGATGATAAGATTCCAGCTCTAAATTCTATGGTCCTATGAGTTGGGCACAGTTAATGTAATTACATTTACATTTTACATGTGAGAAAGTGGAGTCTCAAAGAGGTGAAGGGACTGGGCCACAGTCAATATGTTATCTAGTAGCAGATGTAGGATCTGAGCTCTTAAGCTCATAGAGCAATAACTTCAATGAAGGGGGAAAAATCAGCTTAAAGAAATAGAGTTGACAAGAGAATTGTAAATAGGATCCATTGTAATTGGTCTACCCGCTGTGACCTAGTCCAGCTGGTGTAGAGTCATAATATTTACATAATCCATATACCTATACCATAACAGCCATGGTATGCAAAATTCCATATGACAGAGAGGTTGTTCTTTGCATGCATTATATATGTGGATATAAATATGGATATTTATGTGTGTATGCATTTGTAGATTGTAGATATGCTATCACATACATTTAAAATGTATATTTACCACAAATTTAGACTGAGAATTTGAAGGGACCTTATATATTATCTACACACACCCCCACACCCATTTTATAGAATGGGAAAGTGAAGCCATGATAAAGACTCAATTTTTATTAGTAACAAAGTTGTACTAAACAATCAAGTTGGTAGGAAAAAAAAAAGCTACCTCTATAGTTTGTAAGTACTGAATTCTCATAGCTCTCAACACCAGATCTTAAAACCTCTACACAAGTCAATAATTAGGGCTTGTATTTTCATGCATTTCAAATGAAAATTTCAGGAGGATCCCCCCTACTGTCTTTTCCAATGCAATCAATGTTTCTGTTCTGTCAGAAAATCAATATTAATTGTGAAATCTCTGCATGGCATTTATATATGTGTGTGTGTTTACACACACATACAGACGCACACACCCTTGCCTGTGTCTGTGTGTGTATATATATATATATGTGTGTATGTATATGTGTGTGTGTCTGTGTATATATATGTGTGTGTGTGTGTATGAAGCAAAGATCAATTTTTATCTGAAAGTATTCTTCCCCTCCCCATAAAAAGAATAGCAAAAAAAAAGGTATTTCCAAGGTTAATTAAATTAAAATTCACTGCAAATTATTATTTCTACAATATGTTGTCTTCTCCACAATTCAAGTATTAATAGATATGGAAGGATTCTTTGTGAATATAGCCATTCTCTCTCCCCTTCTCCTAGACCTTTTTTCATCTTTCTTCACATTAAAAAACAAACAAACAAACAAAAAACACCTACTGCTTATAGGTCATCCATCCATCCATTAGTAACTAATAATTATCTAATGACAGAATAATAAGTACTTTATCAATACTGAAATGTGTATGTTCTTACTCGAATTTCACTTTCTCATCTAAATCCTTTAGAAATTAAAGGTTTAAGAGTGAACAATGTAAAACAGATTAGATATCCTCTTCAAACTAGTAGAAAGTAGAAGTCACTTCATAGTATATCATTGATCTCAAAATTGGGGTTGTTTCAGTCATAAACAAAACATATGGGGGTCTTATTGTATCATTTTACCAACTCTTATTAAGTTTTATTGATGATATTTGACATTAATTAAATTATTGTTAAATAAACTATCTGGGTTGCCTCAAGAGGGAATGATTTTCTTCTTTTTTGGAAATCTTCAAACAAAGATGGGTGACCACATTTATATTACAGGTGGATTTTCTTTAAATATGAACTAGAGAGTAATCCAGGTGCCTTTCAACTCTCAAATTCTATGATTCTGTGTTCTAGTGATTATATTCATTTATATATTCAACAAACATTTATTAAGCACCTACAATGTTGATACATTTTGCTTAACTACTGAAGGAGGTACAAAGTTTAGATAAAATGCAGTCCTTGCCTTCAAGGAGATTTTAGTCTCATTCAATGACAAAAGACACAACAATTTAATTATAAAACACAGCTCATGGTGAGTGCATTAGAAAGTGCAAACAAAAGTCTGAGGAGCAAGGTCTCCATTAACAAAGAGTCTTCGTAAATACTACATAGATAGAAAGGGTATCCTGTGAGTTGAACTTTAAAGGAAGATGATGTTGTGAAAAGAATGATAGATTACGTCCTATTTCTTTTATTAAGGATTTGTGGCCAAGAGAAGGCAGGTTCCCCACCTTGAGTAGGCATTAGAAAACTGACTTTTAGTTCTGTCTCTGCCTTACAGTCAGAGAATATGTGTTGGAGAATATAGAGAGCTGGCATTGAAGCTAAGAAGACCTGAGTCCAAATTCTGTCTCTGATACATATTGACTGTATGACCCTGGGCAGGTCATTTAATCTGTAAGTGTTCTAGGTCTCTCAGAGTGTAGGTTGCTAAGAAAGTGCTAGCCTGAATTAATACAAAGCATTTCTTTACTAATAAAATCAGCAGTCAATCATGAGGCCTTATTTTCCTTTACCACTTCCTAGGGCAAGTCACTTTGTCTCTCTGGGAGTTAATTTCTTCATCCATAAAGTGAGGTGGTTGAACCAGATAAACTGCAAAGTTCTTTTTACCTCTGATATTCTGTAATTCTGTCATTATGATAAGTAAAACTTGCCACAGAGTGCATTTCAGCCACCAGAAACAGTCTGAGCAAAAGTATGGAGGAAGCACATTTTGGGGGTGTGGTCATCAGTCCACTTTGATTATGGCATGGAATTGACAAAAGGGAGTAGAATGAGATGAAGCTACAAAGGTAGGATAGTGTCAGATTGACATGGAAGTATCTGCTTAAAAAACAAACAACAACAACAAAAAACAACACAATTAATCTGTCTTGCTGATGACATTAATCATTCCTAATTTTAAAATGTTCAGCAAACAAATGACATTTTAGACTTGTATAAATGTGTTTTTGAAAAGTTTGTCAATTTCTTACTTGAAGAGAATACTATATTGGAAAATTCTGACTTTGGGGGAAATATAATAAGTGGTGATAATAATGCTTTGTTCTTGAAGGGCATAATAACAGAACCAAATTCGAAATGCTTTAAAGATGGTATATATTGTATTATGCCTCTTGTCCAAGAACTAGCTTTACAAAGTCCAGAAAGGTTCATTATCAAGTTGGCTAATGGATGAGGAATTCTTCAGCCATAGTAGCCCAGGAAAACTTTCTATTGTGTTTCAAGGAACTGAGGAATAAAGTACCTATGATGGGGTTGGGATCTGGACCCCAGAAAGGAAAAACCCTGGACTTTCCCACATGAACAAATCTCTGACGTTTGCCTGAGGAACTGGTCTTTCATTACAGCTATGCCCAACCTCTCAATTCTCTGTTACCCTTAACCTAACCTGACCCTCCATTGTCTTGCCTCTCTATGGCCCCTGGCCACTTCGCACCCTTAATCCTAGCTAGGTTCCATTCTCCGTTGGCTATGTGTTCCAGGTCCCAGGTGTTCCAGTCACCCCAAACTACTTGCCCACTCCTAGATCCCTCCCACAGTCTTTCTGTATGTAAGGTCTATCTTGTCTCCATTAAGGTGCTCAGATTCTCATAATCTGGACACTGCTCAGATTTTTACAATCTAGCCAATAGCTCACAGATGCTCAGATTCCTTTAGAGTCTGGTTAATGTGGCAGATCTTTAATAAACCTTGTCTTTGGCTGAAAGAAGGCATGGGTCAAATTCTTTTGGGCAGGACCAGCGTGTCATGATTTTGGGGTCCCAGCACCCCTAAACCTCTAGACCTCATCACCTAGACTGATGAAGTCATAGCACTGAAGGCATTGATCCTTTTCAAATGACCTCCCTGTAAATGGCCCTCACAATGGAGGTCAATGATCAGAGAGGCTGTAGAGCTGGAAGGAACTGACAGATCAATTAACCTTGCCCCCTTATTTTACAGATGAGGAAACTGAAACCCAGAGAGGATAAATAACTTGTCTGAGGTCACATAGCTCATCACCTAGTAGACAACTTGGTGATGTCATTGAGATGTGAAACATAAACTACTCTACAAAATATAAATACTAAAGAAAGAGAAAACCTTAATGTATTTTAATTACTTTCAACTTCATTTAAAAAAATCTTGATCAAAATCATTTTACATAGAAGAATATATTGGTCTTTATCACATTCTTTTGAGGGTTCATGTTATAAAATGTAAACTTCTTGAGAACAGGGGCTGCTTTTCTTTGTCTTTGTTTCCCCAGATGACAGGCTTAACAAGTGTTCTTTGGATTGGGTTGGATCAAATGAAGAATGTATCCTTTCCCTCCACTCCCCTTGCCCCACCTTTTTATAAATGGGGGGATTTATGTCAATAATAGGGGCAGCTAGGTGGTACTGTGGTTAGAGTGCTGGACCTGAAGTCAGGGAGACTCATCATTCAGAGTTCAAATCTGGACTCAGACGCTTACTAGCTACGTGTGACCCTGGATGAGTTATATAACCCTGTTTGCTCCAGTTTCCTCATTTGTAAAATGAACTAGAGAAGGAAATGGCAGGCCACTCTAGTATCTTTGCCAAGAAAACCCCAAATGGGGTCATGGAGAGTCAGATGTGACTCAAATGACTGAACAACAACAGATCAATAGTACTTGTCCCATGGTCATGGTTTGTCATTCACAGAACCAGTGTCAGAACCCGTGACTCAAATGTTTCCCAGTTCCAGATTTGGTGCCTAAGAGATACCACCACTTGTCAGTAGATAACAGACAAGCCTAAGTCTTCAGTAAGCTTGAAAGGGTTTAAATTTTTCCATCAGATGAATATGACCTTTAGGGTAAAGCATGTTGTTTTTAGAAGAAATCATCAATGGTGTTGCTCAGCTCCTTCAGCTTAAATGAATTTAATACATTTCTGTGGCTTTCAGACCAATATAAATGAGTATAATAACTTTCTTTTGTTCATGGCCGATTACATTATATTACAACAGCAAGACTTCTAGGGCTGGCATGCAAAAGTAATTTATTTTTCCCCCTACATCTGTAACTGTTTGGGAGAGCAGCTAAGTCTTCATAATTATGCCATAGAAACAGTAAATAGAGCAAGTCTGATGGGTCACAGTGTGTCCATAGTTCAAGGAGAGAACAATTATTTTATCCTTTATCATTTGCATACAACATTTCACATATAAAACTAAAAAGAAAAACACAACCCTGATTTGGAAAATCACTACAGCATTTTAATATTCATTCCTTTTCTTTGTTCTACTGATTTGCTCAGTGAAATAGCAGCATAGTCACACACATGTATACACATAGCACACAGACACACAAATGCTGGAAATGGCATGCCTGAGCTATTTTTATTAAAAAGTCATTTCCATTTAGACTTTGATTCATTTTGCTTTGTCTAACATAGATTAAGTTATTATGAAATTAGCTAAAATAGTGTGTATGTCAGTCAATTCTTACCTCTTTCTCAGTTTCCTTTCCTCCCCTCTGCAGGAGGGAAAAAAGGAAAAAATTCTGACAATTGAAGTAAAGTCAAGTTAAGAAAAAGGGTTTTCTGCTTTTATCAACAGATATCACCCTACACATTTTTAAGTGGAGGAAAAACGGCTATCAAAAATGCAAATCACTAATGAGGAAGTGTCTCCTGTGGGTACCTCATCTGTAACAGATAGGCAGCTATCAGGAAATGCAGCAAGTTTTGTTTTTATATTAGTGGGAAACAAGACAGCATCAAAATGATCCTCTGGTGGGGCTGTAGGAAAAAAAGTCAAGTGCACGGCAATTTTCCCTGCCAATCAAAGGATTTCAGCTGGACTGTACTTGTTTTATAAGCCAAACCTCCTCACAAGGAGATCAATGTGCCTCCCCTGAGAATGGCAGACTAATAGCCTTTGTTTTTTAACATGAAAGGGCCCCAAAATGTACCAAACAAAATTAAAAGGGCCATGACAAGGACAAACAATGAGGACTGGTAATGAAGTCCAACTAGGGAATTTTACTAAAGTGGAATGAGTCTCTGGAGGAAAATGGTTCCGCTGACCATTTATATTTTTGTTCCAATTCCATCTGTGGTAATGATCAAGATTAAATAAGAGGTACATTAGCATGTCTGTTTGTGGAATAAGAGATGTTTCCAGAGTGTCACTCTTATTTACACTTTACTGCTCCACAAAGGGTTAACTCATAAAGTCTTTCTAAAATATTTCTAAATACTTTTCTTGAGACACGTTAAGAAGAAAACATAAAAATTCTAAGCATTAGCACTACTTTATTGGAGGGACTGACTGTGTTTAGGAAACAGTGTCAATAACTCATGTGTCAAATATGCCTTAAGGATTGTAAAGTGCTTTCCCCATGACAATCTGCAGTGTAGGTAATATGACATCATCTTATGTTACAGATGAGGAAACTAAGCCTCACAGAGGGAAGTGACTGATCTAAGTTGACACAACTATTAAATACTCGACGGCAAAAGACATACTCTTCCTGCTACACCATATTCCCTATGTAACTTTGAGAAAGAGAATAATAAAACAAAATCTAAAAGACTAACCTAGACTAAAACTCATTTCAGCTAAATGTCTTCATAACTAAAGTACTACCAAGTTGAGTGAAGTATTCACTTATTTAAAACAATATTAATTAACTTTAGTAATAGTATTTTCAATTCCAGTTTTCACATCTTAAAAAATGGCATTGAGAAGTTGAGTGTATATTGAGGAGGCTAGCCAGCCTGATGAGATTATTTGAAACAATGTTATCTGAGGAAACTTAGGTAGAAGGAAATAAGGCTAATTAGCCTAAAGACAAGTAGAAAGACTTAAGAGTAGGTGGGATAGCTGTTTTCAAGTATTTGAAGGGCAATCAATCCATAAGAAGAGAGTTTAGGTTTGATTTGCCAAAGTCCAGAGGACATAACTAAGAGTAATGAACAAGAAACTTCCAAAAACTACTTTTAGTTCATTATGTGAAACAGTTTTCTAAGAAGGGTTTTTCCTAAAGTGGAATGGGTTGCCTTCAGGTGTGTTTAGGGTAATGCAGCACCATCACCTCCAACTAGAGGACTTGTTCAGTATGTCAATGGGAGGACTGGATTATATTATCTCCAAGTTTCTTTCTGAAACTGAATTCATGATTCTATCTTAAGAATTCAGAAGAACGTTATCTCTTAAAATCAAATTTGATCCTCTCTTAATATCATTACCCACACTTTATGTGATGAATGCAATAGATTCAGTGCTGAACCAACTCTCAGGAGTTTGCCTTAGGCAATAGACCCATTAACGCCTATACTTCCTATAGGATGTCTACCCATAGAATGAGTAGAATGTTGAAAAGGACTGAAACTCAATTCTTCTGACTAAAGGCCTCACATCCTCAGAATACCCATATTTATTTTCTCACACATGTTCTCACATGCATACACACAGATACAAATTGCATTGCCTCTGCTATATTTGTTGACCATAACCCATGCAGAAATGTGTATATTTCAAAACAGCTTGTAAAAATCTTCTAAAAGCCTCACGAGACTGCATAGCATCTTCGGAAGGAAAATATGTATATTACTAAACCGAAATGCACTATTCTTTCGTTTGATAACAACATAATTGCTCAGCATCGCATTTTAGAGGCTTCCGGCTTTTGTTTCCTGCTTTCAATGTAGGAAATATCCAATGTTGTAAAAAAGAAAATGGTAGTGAGATTTTATTCCTGCCATGAAAGTATTTTACAAATTGGCTCTTTACCAATTTCTATCTTTATGTGGGTTTCCTTTTCTTCTGTTCGTAGCTTAACAGCACTAAGCAGCTAAAGTACAGAATTCTTGACCTGGAGTAGGATAATATTCCAAATTGTGGGTTCATTGGTGAATTAAATTTGGTCCAGGGTTCTCTGATCTTTCTATAACAGCAAGTCAGGATTGCTGTAATACTTAGCTAACTCTCTTCCTACATGTCTTCATAAAGTAAGTACAAATGCTAACTATCAATTTCAGGTCAATTTGAGTTCTTTAAAGTTAGGCCAATGGAAAACAGCCCATGGCATTATCTTTCAAAGCTAGAAAGTTTTGGAGTATAAACTTGGTTACATGCATTTCTCATGAGCTAGGTGCTCTCTAAATTCAGAGAGGCTACCATGAGAAAGTTTGCCATATAGATCAGAGGTATCAAAATAAAATAGAAATGGTATGGGCCACATATCAACTTAGAAGACCACAAATTAACATTTCCTGTGTTGTACTGTATTTTTGTTTATTTTGTGAAACATTTCCCAGTAACACTTGAATCCAATTGAATCTACACAGAGAATTTTAAAGTGGGCCTCTGATTTAGATCACAGCAAAATTTTGGCCATAGGAACTAATGAAGACCAATGATGGGGCCCCTCCTAAATAAATAGAAGTATACCCACAGTGATGAAATATTGGACTTTTGTGAATTATTTAAAGGACCTTTACCTAATTAATCTTTATCTAATACTAGCTTTTGAATATTTACCCATTGAAAAATGGGTATTGTCCTTACAGATTTGCATCAGTTCTCTATAAATTATGGATGTCAAGTAATTGTTAAATGACATATTTTCTCTGAATCTTTCCCTTAATTATATAATTTTCTTTTTAAAATTGTGTTCACATTGTTTTTCAAGGTCCCAAGTTTATACTGTTTTATTCATCAAATTAATCTACATTATCCTCAGGCATTTAGTCCATTTCTTTTTCAACAGAGATGAATTTAGCTCTCTTATGCATAAGGGACCAATATGCTCTTTCATTTTCTTCCAACTTTTAAAATTTCCTTTAATTTTTATGTTTAGGCCTTTGATCCAGTTGGAGCTATTATAGCATATAGTGTAATGTATGGACCAAAGTTTATTTTTGGTTACACTGCCATTTAGTTTTCCCAACACTACGTATAGTGAGGCTATGGTTATTTTGAATAATGCTTCCCCTGAAATGATCACATGTATTTAAATGTGCACTATTAGAAGTTATAATTATGTAAAATATGGCAATTGGTTCCAGCCCAATGGAAATATGCAATGAGAATTCGAATAATGTAACCACTTCATGGGATTCATTACTTATGTTAATCCTGATCTAGCTGGTATTCACCAATAATTCTGCTCCCTAAAGTTTGATTAAAAATAGAAGTGGGAAAAAAAAAGTTTTGTCATGGTCCAACTTTTTGGAACTGTTTGTTTTTGTTTCTCCATTCTATTCAATTGATCTATTTTCCTGTTGCCATATTTTTTCAGGGGGTGGAATCAGGGTTCAATACCAAGAAGTTTTAATAATTTATCATTTGGAAACACATTTAAAATCTGACAGATCAAGTTCTCCTTTTGAAACCTGTTTTTTGTTTCTACAGTATTTCTTTATATTCTTATTCACTTGATTATCCAAAATTTATTTTGATGTGATCCAGTTTTACAAAATAAGCCATTGTAATTTAAACTTATGTCAAAGCTGAATACCATGGAAAACTACTTGCCTGGGAGTTGAGAGATTTGAAATAGTACCAAATCTGCCATTACATTCCCGACTGACCTTGGGAAATTTGCCTCACCTCTTTCGCCTTAATTTCCTCATCTATAAGATGAGAGGGTTAGGCTAGATTTCTCATAAGGTCCCTCGCAGCTTTTAATTTCTATAATTCTATCAAAGTCTACTGTGTCATGGACCCTGAGACAGCAGAATGAACAATTTATAGCTTGAAGGGATATTAAAATTTACCAAATCCAACTCCCTTATTTTACATACGAGGTATCTGAGGCTCAGAGAGGGGATGTGACTTCCCAAGGTCACACAGATTCTAAGTGGTACCCATGGGATTTGGCTAGGTTCTTGAACCACAAATTCAGCATTCTTTTTACTGTATCTCAAAGTCTCCTATATCAGGTAATACACAGAAAGGGAATAAGGATAGAATTGAAGTAGCTGTTGTTGTGTGTGTTTTCTTTCTTTTTTGGGGGGAGGGGTGTTATTTGATTGTAGGTTATCAGAAAACAATCCATTATTTTAAGTGAAGTTGTTGTCTTGCCACTCTTGGAAACACTGTCCATTGCCTATCCATGAATCACCAGAATAATTGGACCAAAAATTTACTGTTACAAACAGACAAATAGTTTGGGCTTTGAATATGCACTGAATGCTCATTCTGAGCTAACAGATCCTTTATGGGCTTTGTAACTAAGTAAAAATTGGCAGAGTAAGTAAAATTTAACATAAGAGGTAAAAAGTAATTAGAGGTATAAGGGAAAGTTTAAAAAAAAATCTTTCTTAACTGATGACTTGGAATCCAGAAAAAAGGTTTTAGCTCTTATTCCATCTCAGACAGTTGGAGAACAGAAGAAAAGAAATATAAATATAAGGAAAGGAACACAAATATCACTCACATCAATCAATAATCAATAAACATTTATTAAGAACCTACTATGTGCTAAGTGCTGGGGATACAAAAAGAAGTGAAAGACAGTCCTTGCCATGGGGATTCTGAGTTCTGAATATACTTTTTCTCACAATTCCCCATGATAATTTCACATTTCTTGATCTCTCTGGAGACTAGATTTCAAATGATTTAGGAATCCATTATTTTCGGGAGGGGAGAGAGCTATACTGTCTAGGAGAAATGTAAAGGAAAGCCAACGGTATATATGTGTATATTTATATGTATATCTGTGTATATTATATATACATACATATGTATGTATATATATGTATATGTGTGTATATAATCATAGGCTACTTTGGCAGTATTGTTAAATCTATGGATCCTTTCTTAGAATAATGTTTTAAAATTTATAAAGTAAAAATCACAAAGAAAATCAATTACATTGTGATTTATATTGGAAAAATACGTGTGTGTGCCTGTGTGTTTATAAATAAACATACATATATATGTATGTCTATAGACATATATGTATACATTTTAAAGGTCACAGAATTCAAGAACCCCTCTCTTAAACAAAATTCATCCTAACATGGCTTCACTTGAAACTTAAATGTGATGATTATAATTAACAAGTACCCAAGCCAGAGATGAATTTAAAAAAAATAATAATAATTTAAATGTTCTCATTTGCCACAAAATGTCTTTAGACGACATTTCTATTCTTCTAAAAAAAGTTCCAAAAATACATATGGTGATATGTTACTATCCATTCATTCAACAAAAATATATTAAGCACCTACTGTAAGCAAAGCACTATGTTAGGTAATGATTCCTTGAAAGAATTTAGATATACTATCATCCCTGTATCATGGAATTTACAATCTAATAAGAAGATAAGAAAGCAACACAGATAACCATAACATACAATAATAGTGTATAGGTATGGATCCAAATAACTGACAGAAAAAATATTCTACCAAATTGGGAAGTAGATTAGAGACATACAAAACAAAATATTAAGTGCTGACAAAGAGGAAAAGGCATTGATGGCAACAGGATATATTTTTATGCCTTTTAGTAAAATAGATAAATATAACAGTCATAAAACATTAGGTGACACTATCAAGACAGAAGGGTCTTTGGAAATCATTTATTCTAACAAATTCATTTTATAAAGGAAGAGAATAAGTCCCAAAGAGGGACTGAAATCACTTTTCACTAGATCACATAAATGGTTAATGATGCAGTTTTAGGGTTCAGAGGTCCTGGAACCCCAAGATCAGAACACACGGGTGCTGCCTGAAAGAATTCAACCCAAGCCTTCTTTCAGCCAAAGACAAGATTTATTAGAACATCTATCTTATTGGGCAGACTCTTAAAGAGTCTGAACATGGGTAAGCAGTGGCTAGACTATAAGAATCTGAGCCTTGGCTAGATTGTAAAAATCCCAGCAGTGGCTAGATTATAAGAATCTAAGCCATGGCTAGATTATAAGAATCTGAGCAGTGGCTAGATTAAAAGAATCTGAGCAGTGGCTAGATTTTAAGATTCTAAGCAGTGGCTAGATTTTAAGAATCTAACCATCTTAATGGAGACAAGATTGACCTTAAATACAGAAAGACTATGGGAGGGATCTAGGAGAGGTCAAGTAGTCCATGAGGTAATAGAGTTACCAAGGGTGGGAAGAGGCCTGGGGCCATAGGGAGGCAAGACAATGGAGGGGAGATTGGGTGTAGCCACAATGAAAGGCCAGTTGATGGGATTATAGCCTCATGCTAAAGCCAGAGATTTGGCCATGTGGGAAAGTCTAGGGTTCTTCCTTTCTTGGGCCCAGATCCAGACCCCATCAGTTAACACAGGAAACAGATTACAATCTAGACCATGTAGCTTCTCATTCATAGCTTTTTCTACCATTAAACAGGCTTCCTCCCTCAGAAATAGTCCTTAAGTATCTTGGAATTTGGGTAGGTTCTCCTATTTCAAATGTTTAATGGATCCATTGTTTCCAAGACCATCAGGAGAGAGACTAGAATTCGGAAAGGAGAAGTGGTAGGACTTCTGGTACTTAACACAAGTTCCATATCAATTATAGACTGATTAATGAAGCCATAAGGAAAATACCAAGTTCAATGCAAATCATTTCATTGTGTCTTGGTCTCTGAGACTCTGTTTGGAGCAGGTCAATCTCCATTTGACTTCCCAGACATTGATATTCAAATGTAATCCCATCCCTTTCCAAAATGGCCAGAAATAACTGGTTATGAGTCTCTTCTTCTAACCACTTTAGACACTTATCCTATTCATACTTTCTTGAAAACATTTATGCTGGCTTTACTTCTGTGATATTGGCAGAGTGAAATGGGGCTCGAATTCTGATGATAATGCTTTTTAACAATTGTCAAGAAAGATTTAATAGAAGACTATGGTAGTTAATAATTCTGTAGCTTTTTTCATCTTTCCCTAAACACTTGGATTCTAAATTGTTCTTTAAATTCCCCCCCCCAAAATATGCCCATGAAATTGCATTGCTTATCTTTTTGATATTAGTTACTAATATTTATTTGAATTTAAAGAAGTGCTTTCCTCATAACAAACTCTGAGAAAAGTAGTACAACTATCCCCAATTTAGAGAGGAGAAAACTGAGACTCACAAAGATGAAGAAATGGGTTGAACACAACCACACTACTAGTTTTAGATTAGGGATTAGACCCTAGGTTTCCTGACTCCAAAGGAACTATTCTTTCCACTGGATCACACAGGCTCCCAGGTGGAGAGTCTATATTAATAGTCAAAGGTTCTTAACTATGATACTGCCATCTCAGTTGCCTATGAAATCCAAACTCCAACCAGAGAGGTATAAAACTCTTCTGCAATGCTGATAAGCTCATTATCAGAAATGTGGAAGAGAAAAAGAAGGATAAGTTCATGTAGTCCATTCTCTGCCTGAGGCAATGCAGAGTTTTCCCCAGGGCTCTGGCCAGTCTATGCTTAACCATCTTAAGCAATAAAGTTTCTACCATTTCCCTTAGGAGAATACTGCCATTTAAAAGCTTTGCTTTCTCTATGCCCATGCTTGTTCTTATTCCATTTTGATCCTCAGCTTTGAAGAACTATTTTCTTATTCAGTGTATGAATAAACACAATTGATTAAGATTTCATTTTGTCTTTCAATTTTAAGATGAACATTTCCTACAAATCTCACTGGTTTCTATCCATAATATCTATCTTGGCTATCTGTCCAGTTATTATATAAAAATTCCCAGAACTTTTGAGTTTGAAGTTCATCATCGATTTTCTTCTAATCAAATCAATCCCCTATCTTCAATTTAACAAGTATTTATAAAGCTCCTATTATATACTTTGCTAGAAATCAGGAATAAAAAACAAAAATATGAAACACTGGCCCTCAAGAAGTTTCTGTTCTACTAGGAGAAACAATAAGTCCACTTATAATGTAAATATACTAGGTTTGTACAAGTAAATATCTCTAGGTAAAATGATACTATATTATTAAGGATAGGTGTTTGTTTCTTTGTTTTTACTATTGCTTATTGCTTGGGACTTCTCAGAAGCTAATGCCCCTTTGAAACCAAGTTTGATTTTTTTTTCATAATTTAAGTTGTCTTCTATATCTGCTGTGAGAATGTTTTAAATCACTAATCAAAAAGATTCAGCTTAATAAAATATTTATCTATTATAAAAAGGTAAGTATTTTTGATGAGGTGCAAGGTCATTAAACTGTCGGGATACAAGGGGTGTGTGTGTGTATGTGTGTGTGTGATGGTGTTGTTTTAAAAGAATTCACTCAGGCTGTCTCCAAATCAAGTAAAGCCATTTATTCTGGATAGCACACCAAGCTGGCTCCTCCTTAGAGGAGCTAACAGTCCTTTAAGAGAGGTGGCTCATTATGGGAGACACCTCCTAGTCAGAAGGTAGGCATTCTTATAGAGGTTCTTATAGAGGAAATGTGCCCTGTGGGCAGGGAGATCAGGTAATCAGGGGTATGCAGGCCAGGGGTAGTAGCTTAGAGTTTTGATTCCATTGTTCAGCCCATTTAAATCTCATTATCTCATTGACTAGTGTATTCAAATCTCATTATTATGCTTGCCTAAAAGACTATTTTATGGAGAATTCACACTGGGCAAGTGCTCACATGGTGGTCAGAAGAAGCAATACAAGGACACTCTCAAGGTCTCTCATAAGAACCTTGGAACTGATTGTGTGACATGGGAGACACTGGCACAAGACAGATCAGCATGGCATGCCCTCATCAGAGAAAGTGCTGTGCTTTATGAGCAAAGCATAATTGAAAAAGCTCAAAAGAAACTCGATATGTGCAAATTTAGAGAACCCACTCCAAATTTTCACATGGACTATTTATGTCCAACCTGTGGTAGAGCATTTCTAGCTTGTACTGGTCTGATCAACCACAGTCAGACATGTTGTAACTTCACCCTAACATAATGATGCCATTTTGGTTCTCTTTGAGAACAAAGGACAACAACGCCATCTCACTGACCAGTCTGTTTGGACCTCATCATCTCCAGAAAGACCTCAGCTAATCTCATCAATTTTTATTGTATATAACCTTAATGTCACAAGAATTGTTTTAACATTTTTATGTTTTAATGTTTAGAAGCACAGTTATCCCTTCTACATTAAAGGATTAGGGGTGTGGCATCCCATGATCTGGAAAATCTTTGTAAAAATTTTTGGCCCTCCTTTCGTACCAGAGAAGAAGTCTAATTTATTTTTTCTCTTCCTTTTATGGGGTTTTTACAGTACCTTATTATAAAATTTGGGTTAAAGGGGGCAGCTAGGTGACGCAGTGGATAGAGCACTGGCCCTGGATTCAGGAGGACCTGAGTTCAAATCCGGCCTCAGACACATAACACTTACTGGCTGTGTGACCCTGGGCAAGTCACTTAACCCCATTGCTTAGCCGAAAAAAAAAATTGGGGTTAAGTATTTACTCATAGGCTCTGCGTCATCTGCTGGCCTTCACGTGTCATCTGTGGCTTCTGCAAAACTCCCAAAAAATTACTATTTAATTTCTTATGCCATTATATTGAAACCACAACAGAGAATGTCATGATGTGAAAGGGATAACTGTAATGTTTTAATTTAAATTTAATGTTTTAGAAGTATGTTTTAAAGTTTCATTTTTAGAAGTAATAACAGAACTGTGGTATGAAGGGGAAGCTGGCCTTTGACCAATTTATTCCCTTCATGGTCACATAGTCATAGTAAATAAGGTTAGATAACAAATATAATTACGTGAACTAACTTTAAATGCCAATTGTTTCCTTACAAAGCACTTAAATGTTTCTATGGTTCATTTTTAAGACAATATTAGGATTGACTGTTTGAAAATTGGCCACACCTAAACAAGAGGACCGCTACCATAAGCCACTATGTCTAACAGTGGAGCTATTCACCAGTTGGTGAGACATCATCCATTAGTTGAGGAGTTTGACACTACAACAGAGATTGTCCAGCTGAGGGAGCCCAGACACATTCTCTGGTCAGACATGGACACACAGAGGTAGTCATTTTCAGAAAGAATCAGTTTCAAGGAATGTGAGCTTTGCTAGCAGAGAAGCGAGCCAGTCATGGATTCAAAGGATTCAGAGAAGAATCCACAAGGAAGAAAGGACATTGAGGCCTTATAGCACAAGAAGTATGAATTTCCTTGGTCACGTCTGTTCCCTACGCATGATCTTAGTTCTCATTATGCTCTAAGTTTGCGCCCACTTTCCTGACAGACACTGTGTGTATTTGTGCCAGAGTGTATTTTTGAAAAAGTATTCTGTAGCTATTGTTCTTACTATGTAATTTCAGTAAATGCCTTAATTTTGAGTTAGTTTTGTCTAATGGCTAACTATACTATTGGGGGCTCACGTGCTATAATTTTAGAAGAACCAACCCATAGACCAAACATTGGAAGCTAAGACCAATAGTTACTTCTCTGGAGATGAAACCCACATGTAGGATCGTGGAAATAGAACATGTGCTATAATAAGATCTGAGAGTTAAAGGTACTTCTGAGGCCACCTAGCCCAATATTTATTCTAAAACATTTCCAACAAGTGACTATCTAGTATTTACTTGAAAATCTCTAGCAGTAAGGAATTAATGGGTGGTACAGTGGATAGAGCACTGGCCCTGGAGTCAGAAAGACCTGAGCTCAAAACCAGTCTCAGACACTTGATAATTACTAGCTGTGTGACCCTGGGCAAGTCACAACCCCATTGCCTAGCAAAAATAAATAAATAAGGAATTCATTACTTAATTCATTCTACTTTGGTAATGTTGCAATTGTTAGGAAGTTTCTTCTATATTCAGTCTAAACTTGTGTTAAGAGGCAACTACTGTTTCAAATTCTGTCCTTTTCAACCACAATGGACAAATCTCATTCTTATTCTGAAGAGGTTTACCTAAAATTCCCAGAAAAAGCCTTAAAACTTTTAGATTCCTTGTAGACTCACTTATCTCTCTTTGACATCTTTCCTCCCAGGCCCCCAAAAAGAAGCTGGCTTCAGTTTTGTTTACTGGTCCCAGGAAACCCTTAAAGTTTTGGAAACTGCCTTATTTCCTTTTGAAAGCAAACTTCCCCTTCCAGCTCCCTTCATTGTCTATTCTCATTGTCTGTTCAAATCACTCAGACATTCCAAATGGAAATTCCCTCCCAGATCCTTTTCCAAAGGGTCCACTTCCCCCATCAACTGGCTTTCCCATTGTTTTGCCTTCCCGGCCATTCCCACCCTTCATCCTAGCTAGGCCCCAGTGTTCCATTCACCCCAGCTTGCTGGCCACCCCCATCCAGATCTCCCTAGACCCCTCCTCCCCTCACCCCGAACTGCTTGGCCACTCCTTGGACCCCTCCTCCCATTCACTCCAAACTGCACGGCCCCTCCCTCAGTCTGGACTTAAGGCTCACCTTTCCCCCATTCTGATGCTGAGCTGTTCTCAAGCCTAGAAGCTGAGACCCCTAATGCTCTCCCATCCTCACAAGCACCCCGTGGCCTATCCACCCCAGCCCCAACTCAGACACTGAGGTTTCCTCATGCCCAAGAGGTTGAGACTGTCGCACCTGACCACCTTAAACCCCATTTAGATCACTGATGTTTGGGTTCCTTTGGAGTCTGGCCTATATGCTATATCTTTAATAAACTTTTTCTCTGGCTGGAAGAAGATCTGAATTGAATTCATTCAGGCAGATTCACGCCATGATTTGTGCTTTTTCCCACAATTTTGTGGTGCCTCTGTGCATCTAGGAGCACCCCAAAACCCCCACCCTCTTCAATCTCATGTGCTAGTTCCTTTTAATATTTCAGACAGCTCTAATGTTCTTGATAAATCCTTTCTTCTCTAGGATAAAACACCTAGTCCCTTCACCATTCTGTTTCTCATTCACTAAACCAGTTATACCATTTCCTAGGAGGAGCTGTTTAGTCAAGTTCCCCCTATTCTGTTTCTGAAGTAGATTTTTTTTTTTAACGTAAGTATTGAACTTGACATTTATCTTTGTTCTAGGCCAGGCAGTCCTAACCCAGGCATGGGACACTAAATTTAGTTTCATGTGCAATCACCTTTTTTTATTATACTATTATGGAAATGCTTGTTTTACTCCATAGAATAATTTAAAAAATAAAAAAGAATACAATGAGATACCTGTGAGCTCTAAAGTATAACAAAATAGATTTTCTAATCATAAAGTAAGGTGACGTAATTACTGAAGTGAACAAAAATAATTCAGATGAAATGACTACCCCTCCACCCCCTCCCCCAACCTCACTTCCCTTTCCTTTCACCACAAATAGCAGCCACTCTAATTCATAAGGGCAGTCACAAAGTCATTTTTGTAGAGTAGGGAATCTCCTAAAACTTTTCACATCAGCAGTCTCAAAGCCTGGGCCTTTCATGCCTCAGGCAGCAAGAAAAACAATTGGTCTCTCAGAGTGTTTAAAGGCTTAGTCCAGTCTACATAAAACAGGTGTCATACTTTTATACCATACCCTTTATGAGACTTCATTTTGCTCACTTTAGCCCTTCATTTTAGTTTATTAAGATCTCTTAAATCCTAACATAATAGCAGTCCTTCTCAGGTTCATGTTATCTATAAATTAGACAAATATTTCATACCTTTATCCAAGTCACTGATACAATTATTAAATAGCCCCATGGGCCAGTGACAGATCACTAGGGCCTACCAAAAGAGCCATTCTAACAAATTTATGTATACCTGTTAATTATCCCTCTTTTGGGACTATTATTCAACTAGTTCCTGAAGTCACCTAACTATACTATCATTTAGCCCATAACTCTTTTGTCTTCTTCACATCAATAGCTGAAGACACTTGGTGAATTGTTTTACTGAGATCTAGGTGTACTATTTCTACAGCATATACTGCACATGTAATAACTGTTTCAGATATATTTCATATCAAAAATCAGAAAATAATGATTTTAAAAATTATTTATTCATGTATTTTAAGAGTCAACATGGTAAAATTGATAGATAGTCGACTTAGAAGCAAAGAAGACCTGGATTTAAGACATGCCTCTAGGACATTCTGGATAGATCCTGGACAAATTAATTAAGCTCTCAGTGATCTAGGAAATTCTAAGCCTATAAATTGGAGAGAAAGTTGTCTTCTGCTATGGTTGGGGGTGCATTGGTAGAGGGAATTTCCTCATCCAGATGTTCCTGCTAACAGTGAAATCCTAGGTCCAGTTTCTAACCTATATTTATTTCCCAGTAATAATTTATGTAAATACTTACAAAATTATCAGGAGTTGAATGATTTATAATTTAATTGATTATTGATGGGGGTGAGTATAACTAAAAATATAAGTAAATATGTTGTTTGATTAAAACAATCACTCTTCTTTGCTCGTCTGCCTGATTTCAACTCCATGGAACAAAATGTCCTCCTGCCATTTATCCCCTGGTATATCTCACTCCCCTCCAACTTCCACCTTTCCTGTCTCCTTTTGTGTACGATCTCTCCCACTTTGGATTGTAAACTTCTTGAGAGCAGGGACTATCTTTCTTTTAATTGTATGCCCAGAGTTTAGGATGGTGCCTGGCATAGTGGGTGCTTAATAAGTGTTTATTGGGTTGAATTGGATTAAAATAATAAGCTGCTGTTTTCTACGTGATTCTATTAAAATAAAATTATTTTAACAAAGAAGTGCAAACATTTTTTTCCTAAATTTCAAATTTCAAAATGGCTAGATATAAAATCAGATTAAGAAAATAAAAATACTTTCTATGAAATCATTGTGGAATATTATAAAATATGGGGTGATTCAGTTAGCTCAGGAGCAGTGGACTGACTTTATAGATTAGAGCTTTGAGGATTGAGTGCCAGCTCTTTCACTTAAGAAATATATGAGTATGGAGAAATTACTTAAATTCTCTGGGTTTCCATTTACTCATTTGTAAAATAGGGATCATAATACTTTCATCACATACCAAACATAATTGTTGTGAAGGAAATAATTTGAAAGCCTCTGTGTCCTTTCACCACTTGAATTTGTAATTTTGCTTTGGAAGTCATGTTTTTCTCTTTTGCTGCCAAAAGCTTGATTTTGTAGCTTAGTAGCAGTGAATGTTTGATGCAGTTTTCCAAACACCATCCACAAAACTTGTAAGATTTTAGAATTAGAAGGTAGAAGGAAGGTAGGATTATCTATTCCAAATCTTGCCCTAGGTCACATAAGCAGGAAGAGGCAGGGTCAGGATTTAGAATTTGAAATCAAGTTCCTCTGACTCCAAATCCACATCTTTTCAAACTATTCCATTCTCTTCCTCTTTTTTTTTTTTTTTTTTTTTGGTGAAGCAATTGGGATTAAATGACTTGCCCAGAGTCACACAGCTAGTAAGTGTTAGGTGTCTGGGGCCAGATTCGAACTCAGGTCCTCCTGACTCCAAGGACGGTGCTCTATCCATTGCACCACCTAGCTGCCCCTCTTCCTCTTTTTCAATTATAGGCCCAGATCATAGAAAGGGGGACAGGGAGAAGAGAGAAGAAGGTGGGGAGGGAGAGAGAGAGGGAGAGAGGGGGGGAGAGAAAGAGACAGAGAGAGAGAGAATGAGAGAGAGAGAGAGACAGAGACAGAGAGAGATAGAGACAGAGACAGACAGACAGAGACAGAGAGACAAAGACAGTGAGAAGAGAAAGGGGGAATTGAGTGGTGGGGAGAAAGAGAGAGAGGAAGGGAGGGAAAGATGATCATAGGTGAACGGGGAGAGATATTGAGCAAGGAAAGAACAGGAGAAAGTAAGGCTAAATCTTAGTTCCTCTGCTACATCCATAGTGAAAGATCAGAGCAAAGGGGAAAAGGATGGAAAGCAGTAAGGTCAGGTAGCCACTTCCTTGTCTTTAGACTAAAGGGCGTGAGAGACTGAGGATAAGAAAAAAGCCAGTCCTCTATTCCTTCACTCAACTCAAGGGGTGGAAAAAAAAAACAGAGGAGGACTGAAAGACTTCTCAGCCACCAGAAAAGAAGGGAAAGGTAATGTCACCAGTCAGAAGGAGAGAGGGGCAAGAAACAAGAAGAGGAACTTCAGAAGCTCCACCTACTACTTCAGATCAAACCTGGTCACATTCCATCGTACAAGGATCCAAAGCTATATATCAGTACTATAATCTTGGGTGGCAACATGTATCTGTATTGGCAGGTCTGCAGAAAGAATTCTTAGCAGACTTAGAGGCATTATAGTACAGTGGAAAGGGTACTATTTTAGGATTTAGGAAACGTGGATTCAAATCTTGTCTCTTATACTTATTATGTATATGACTTTGGGCAAGTCACTTAATGTCAGCCATCATCTGTAATATGAAGTACTTGGACTACTTCCCATCTCTAAACCTATGATTGTATAAGTTATTTATGAATCTGAAGGAAAACCCTAAAGCCATATCATTTAAAGAAAAGGTTCACCTAAGTAATAGACTAGAAGATATTACCTTAGTCTCTTGTGACCCATTTAGGGCTCATTACCACTAGCTATGGCTCAGTGGGAGGTGGGTAGGAATCTCCATTATTACCTAACTATTCAAATGGCTAAGAGGTATGAACTGATCACTGCCAAGGAGAAGATAGGTGAAGAAACATCCTAATTCTCCAAAACCCTGGATAACATTCATCTCTAGAATGTCTTTCTGTGTGATAAGCCTTGCTTAATATTAATAATCAAAGTATTATAAAAGCATGGTTAACTCTGCGGTTGCAGAAAAATATGACAATAACATGACAACACCATTGTAAAAAGAGAACTTTGGAAAGCCTGAGAACTTGATCAACACAATGACCATCCAAGATTCCAGAGGAACAATGATGATGAATTCTACCACTTACTGAGAGAAACATGATGAACTCAAGATGGAAAATTACACACATTTCTGCACACGGCAAGTGTGGGAAGTTGCTTTTCTTAACTATACAGATATGTTATGAGAAATTCATTTTTCTTTGTCCCCTCTCCCCTGGGGAAGGGAGAGTCTAGAAGGAATTAAAAAAAAACACCTATTAAGTGTAAGAAATTAGTTGAAAGTAAACAAAAAAAAAGGAAATACAATAATAGCAACAATAATTCATTGTTTTTACGGGGTGTTTTTCAGTTTGCAAAGGGTTTTACATACATTTTCTCATTTGATCTTCACAATAGCCTTCTGAGGAAAGTATCACAGGTATTATTATATTCATTTTACATATAAGGAAACTTAGCAAAAAAGAAGTTACATTGCTTGCTAAAGATCATGCAGCTAATAAATGGCAGAGCTAGATTTTGAATTTTTCTTCAAACTCCAAAATTTCATGTTCTTTTCATTGCAACATTCAATCCATCAATCAGTTAATGGGTACTTATTAAGCATACACTACAAACCAAGAACTATTCTGGGTACCAGAAGATACAAATAAAACATGAAATGGTACCTGACCTCATAGAACTTGTTTTCAATTTTTTTTCCATGAGTGAATTTCAGATTCATTTGTTAAATGAAATTTGCCTTTAGGAATGTCATGAATTCTTAGATAAAATTTTGACAAATTTTTTTAAATATCTGATTAAAATTTTCACTATTTTATTAAATTAGGGAAAATTATGGATTCTTCTCTTCCCTGGATTGAATGGTACTCTACCTTTCTGCAGCTTAACCCCTTTTCCAGTTCTCTCTTCAGTGAAGCAAACTCTCCTTACATTTTCTAAGGTCAAATACCAAATTGGTGAAAAAGCATGTATTCTAGGCATTAATGTTTAGATAAGCAAGAGTAACATTAGGGGTTTATAAAGCACTGTCACACTTAAATAGAAAACCTAGCAGATAAGGTTATTGATATTTCAATGTGATAATAAATATGCCCAAAGAAGTAGTGGATTCTTTTTAAAAATCTCTCACTGTAATTTTGAAAGTCTAATCAATAATTAGTCTACTTAGAAAGTTCAGTTAATTCTGTTTGAAGTCCTTGGCTGCCTGTTAGCTGATTGATATTAGGGCATCATGGAGAGAAGACAGAAATGAAATTATTTGCACTGATCTGTTATGAAGTAGGGGTAGTCAGTCCCAATGAGTCACTTTTAATAATAATTCTGGCTTCCATAGCACTTCAGAGTTGCAAAAGATGCTCCCCATGACAACTCTGTGAGACTGGTAATGTAAACAATATGCCCATTTTCCTGAAGAAACTGAGGCTCCAAAGGTTGAAGTGTCTTTCCTGTGGCTCCACAGATAGAAGCAGACCTATTGTTTGAACCAAGGTCTTCTTCTGACTACAAATCCAATGGCTTTTTTTTTTCTATTTGACCTCAATGGTTTTGTTTTTGTTGTTGTTAAACTGCGTCTGACTCTTTGTGATCCCATTTGGACTTTTCTTGGCAAAGATACTAGAATGCTTTGCCATTTCCTTCTCCAGATCATTTTGCAGATGAGAAAACTGAGGCAAACAGGGTTGAGTGACTAACCCAGAATCACACAGTTAGTTAGTGTCTGAGGCCAGATTTGAACTCAAGGTCTTTCTTACTCCAAGCTCTAGCCACTAAGCTACCTACCTGCCCATGCTACATTCTAATATAAACATGGTGGGGGTGGGAATATGTGTGGAATGGGTGAGGGAATGAGAGATATTGTTTAAAGTTACCAACAATGGTGTGCCTCAGAGTTAAAGATATAAATGTATAGCATGTACAGTCAGCACATAACCTGCACATAATATATACACCAAGGCCAGAAAGGGAGAGCTGTGACAAATGGAAGCATCATGTGTAAGAAGGCAGTATGGAAAAAAATCTGTTTAGCCAAGATCACAAGGGAATTTGTTCTCTATAACAAGAGAGATACATCATATTTAATTCACATAATCCCTTTCTGGCTTTTTATAGATGTTTGATTAGACATGTGGAAATATGGAATTATGCAGCTAATATTCCAGCAGTATGGATCTTGACAACATCAAGGTGAACTCCAGGGGGGATTCCAGGAAGAGCATGTTGTGTCTGATGATGGCTTGGGATGGATAGTAATGGTAGTCTTAGATGAGTGGTCTCTAAAGTTTTTGATATGTAACTCTATCAATAAACAATTTTTTAAGCATGCAACTCTTTTGCTAAACATGGGTAACAAAAATGGTTATTGCAGTGAGGGTGAGATGTGGTTAGTTTTCCCATGCTCTAAGTGGCTGATTACATATCCTTCTGATTAGGTGCATTACAAGTAGATATGCTTTCGTTCCTTGTGCTCATTTCCCTGGTGCCTAGCACAGTGTCTGCCATATAGTAGCTGCTTAATAAATACTTGCTGATTGATTGAGGAGAATCCATAGCATTGTAGGGAGCTCTAGTCCCCATTCTGGAAATAATGTCCTCTCACATGAGGAAATTGAGGCTCAGAATGGGAAAGTGACTAGCCCAAGGTCACAGAGATCACAACTAATAGGAGTAGGCATTTGGAGGATTGACATTTAGGTTACCTGGCTTCAGACCAATCCTTCTTCTACTACATGACAATCTTTCCAAACATAACGGGATTTTTTTTAAAGGTAAATCTAATTGTCTGGATTTACGTATCCAAAAACATGCTATCTAATTCAAACCTTATAGAGAGCAGGGAAAGGTTACATACTTTATCTTTTTCTGGTTCCAAAAGATATGAACTACTTCTATACATTTCCTTTCATAAATACATATTATACATATAAATGTATAGACACATATAAGCATGCATGTATGGTTATATATACACAAATACATGTGTGATATATACACATACAACACATATATTTGTCCTTAAATCACTGAAAGTATTAACTCTTGCTATCAAACCCCACTTACTTTCCCCAGTATATGTCATGATTATATAAGGCTGAGTCCAGCGATGCTTTCTCTTCTCTCTGTATTGGTTGAGCTTCTCTACAGTTAATTAGGAGCCAGAGATCTTTTGCCTATGGGAAAGCCAGCAGCAATTGCAGCTGGCCTCCACAAGACCCTGTCTTTCTACAGGAAAGCAAGGTCATTGAAGAGCTAGTTGCTCATCATAAGCAGAGAAAGACATGGAGAGTGGGAGAGGACCAAGCCAACACCCACAAAGATGCAGTGAGGAAATAGCCACCTAAGAGAATGCTGATTTCTCTGTTCTCTACACTTGGAATCCCACCTCATCAATCACTGGTATGACATGAAACTACAATACAATGCATACAAGTGCTCCTTACTCTGCAAAGGGGTAGGCAGCCTGGGAGCAATTTACAACCCATAAGAAATTGATTTTTTTTTTCCTATGCTTCTCTCTTTGTATTAGTATAGAACTGAATCAGAGAGGTAACTGGTTGTTAATACTCAACTGTCCTATCCTTCCCCATCTCAAATGCACACTAAAACTTACCACTCTAACTATGGGCTATTCACCAATTCTCATTCTCTCTCTCTCTCTCTCTCTCTCTCTCTCTCCCCCTCTCTCCCTCTCTCTCCCCCTCTCTCCCTTCTCTCTTCTCCTCTCCTTTCCTCTCCACTTCCTCTTTTTCTTTCTAGTTAACTCAAGTTTTTACTCTCTTCTCTAAAACATTCAGGCAATACAGAAGCAACTCCATCAGCATCAAGTGCTTACCCATTAAGAGCTTAGTTGAGCAAGGAGCCAATATGACATGTTCTCTGGAAGTTGTCAGACCTCAGGCTCTATGGCCTACCTTATCACTGCATTTCAGTACTGAAGACTCTCTTTAAATCTAAAGGGTGCCTCTGACTGGTCACAGGTTTACAGCAACTTGTTTTGGTTGACTGACAATATGGAAAGTGCCATGTAGCACAAGCCTGATAGTGGATGTCAGAGAGCTTGAAAGTTGGGCATTTTTCATAAGGAGTACAGGGAATACTCATTCAACAGACCCTCATTTTGGTTAAATCAGAAGTTAATAACTTCCCTTTTCTATAGCATTTTTCAACAGGCTTGGCAAGTTATATAAATATTGTCATCTTTATTTTTTGCTCATATAGGATCCCAGAGGTGGAGGAAATCTCAAGAGTCATTTAGGCAAACTCATGCCTAAAACAATCCAACAAGCATTTATTGGATAAAGGAACTGGGGACATTGAGCTTAGAGAAGGGAAGACTCAGCGGGAACGTGATTATCAGTGTTCAAATATTTGAAGGGCTGTCATGTGGAAAGAGAGATTAGACTTGGGAAGGCAATAACAGGAACAATAGTTCGCATTTGCAAAGAGGTAAATTTAGGTAGGGAACAAGGAAAAACTGTCTCACAATTAAAGCTAAGAGTGTAATGGGCTGCCTCTTGGGGTCATAAATTCACTCTCCGTGGTCATCTTAAATCAGACACTAAATGACCCCTAGTAGAGAATATTCTAGTAGGAATTCCTTTAGGGGGATGTTTTGGACTATATAGTCACTAAGGTTCCTTTTACTCTCCAAATCAGTGTATAAGACACTGTGCTAGATGCGGGAGATAGTATGTTGTTAATTTTCTCAACCAGAAAAATCATGGAATTGATAACTCCTCCTCCAAATACTACTGAATGTTCTTAGGAATTATTATTATTATAACAATTATTACAGCTACCTAAAAGTGGAAGGAGATGTCTCAGTAGGTAGTGGGTTCCTTCATAGTAAGGATCTTTAAGCAAAGGTTGGATGGCCACTTGAGGGAGAGGGGGAAGGGTAGAAATGTGAGTGGGTAGTGTTAAGGAATGTTAAGGGGTCCTCTGCAGAGAAACTGCTTATGCAGCTGGGACCCTGGTGGATAAGGAGATCAACATGTCTTCATGGTCTAGTAGTTCCCAAGGGAAAAGAATGCTGTTTTTGCCATTGCCTTGTTCCTCCCTTTAGGGAGGGATTTTTGTCCTTTCCCCACATTTACTTTACCTTCCCCCTTCCCAAGCTACTCTTCTTTAGAAGGAGATTTCTGGTTTTTCCTCCTGCCCTGGTAGTGCTGTCATAAATGTGTAAACTTCTGTATGGATTATGAACTCTTTGCTCTGGCTTTGGGTTCCACAAACATGTTCATTTCTCTGTATTAAACCTAGTTTTGATATTAAGTTTTGTGAAGTTATTGACAATAGCACATTAGACTAGGAGTCAGGAAGACCTGACTTCACATCCTTCCTCAGATGCTTACTAGCCTATTGGAGAATAAATTGCTCCAAGGTCAAATAATCATTTCCCTAGGAGATACTATCATTGATAATTTCTATTTTTCCCCTAAGGAAATCAGAGGCCCTCTGAATGAATTCAGAGTAAGGCAGCAACGTGTAGGGAAATACAAACTGGACTTTGAGTGAGAAGATACAGGTTCAAATTCTGGCTTTGCTAGGGGACTTTAAGTAGCATCCCATGTTCTAAGACTGATCAAATCATTTGGAAAATGAAGAGAGTAGACTAAATACACTCAGATCCTTTCTTGCACTAAATCTTATGATGGAATTGTAGGGCTTTGGAGGGCCTTAGAAATTCTCTAGCATTTGGATCAAGAAGGCAGAGAGAGTTCAGAGACCATCTAGTCAGTCATCTTATTTCATTGAGGGGGAAACTGGGGCCTTGGGAGTTTAAGTGACTTCTCCAAGATCATACTGACGAGTGGGTTTTAGTGATAACAGTCCCACCAGTAGTAAAGCATCAGAGGTAGGGTTTTTAATCCAGGTCCTCTGTCTACAGAACCAGGGCTCCTTTCATTTGTATCACTACTACCATCCCACAGACGCCCTTCTCATTTTACAGAAGAGTAAAATAAAGCCTATTGGAGAATAAATTGCCCCAAGTCACAGTTAGTTGTGAGAGGTAATATGGTATTATGAAAAGTCTCTGATCTTGAAATCAGAAGAAGTGATTTCAAGCTACTGACTCGGGGGTGGGACCTTGGACAAGTCATTTGACTCCTCTGACCTTCAGTCTCCTTATCTATAAAATGATAATCAAAATTATCCTACCTAGCTTGTAAGATTCTTATAAAGAAAGTGCTGTATCAAAATTAAAAGTGTTATGGGAACCTGTTGACATTTATGTAATTCTTATAAAAGTGTGCTAACACTTTCGATTTCATGATATTAGTATTTCAGGCTATTAATGGATTTTCAGGCTATTCATTCCTATTTATGGATAAAGAAAACAAATTACAATGATGACAGAGCTAGGTCTAAGAACAAAATGCCCGGAAGCCAATCTCTTTTTCCTCCACCACCCCATCACCCTTCTCCCCTTTCTATTCAAAACTAAAATTCTAAAAGTTCATTATCTAAAAATATTATATTAAAAAATCTGAACACTGGAAGGGGTTTAGAATCATCATTTTCTCCACCCTCCCTTTCCCCCAACCCAGGTGGAGTAAGATTTAAACCATCACAGGAAGATGAAAATCCATTTTATGTTTGAAGGCCTTGAAAATTGGACCAAGCCACTGAACTTGGGACATGCTATTAATTGACATAGGAATTCTCTTTGAAAAGTCCCCAAAGTGGAGACTGGTTGAGAACTGAACGGTTTGCCCCTCACATGCGGTAAGGGCTTCATCTCCACTAATAAGGCAAGAGTCCCACACCAATGGGCCTTGGGACCAGGCTACATATTACGTTAACATACATTAATAAATAGTATAACTTGACTGCATTTAAATATCTAATACTTCACCCCCACAAGGGATCCTCAATGTCCTGTATTTAATTCTTTCCAGCTTTTATTTGAATCCATTTTATAGTTCTTCCAAAATGGAGATGGAGAATGGTTGTTGTTTTTAAGGTTTACATTTGCAAGGCAAGTCAGCAAGAAAGCATTGATTTGCTCCAATGGGCTTTATCTGTGAGGAGGGCAACCTAAGGTCAGGTGGTACCTTGGGAAGACTTTATTACTCCTGCTTTCAGACTTCTCAGCTGAGGATGATGAAGATTAAGTAGCATTCTTTCTATTTTTATGCTTTTTCCTACAAATAAAACTCTTATATTAGAAGAACTGTGATAATCATCATCATAAATAACAATAATAGCTCGTATTTACATAGTGTTTCACACTTTACAAAGCAGAACTACATTTAAAAAGATATGAAAGCTTTTTTTTCCCTTTCTTTCCCTGGAGTTTTTACTCAGGAGAAAAATGTGATTAATGCTTTCGATTATTATTGATGATGATGATAATGGCAGCTGGAATTTTTATATCACTTTAAAGTTTGCAAAGTGTTTTAAATACCTTATCTCATTTTATCCTGCTCATCATAATAACTAGTGTTTATATAGTGCTTTGCTTTACAAATACCATTTCATTTGATGGTAGCTGTTATCATTCCTTTTTACAAATGAGGTAGGCATTTAGAGGTTAAATGATCTGCCTGCGGTCATACAGTTAGTAAATGTTTGAACTTGGGTTTTCCTGACTCCAGTTCCAGCAATCAATCTACTGTACCACCTACCTGCCTAATGATAAACCTACACTTCTACTTACTCTACAATCCAGGAACAGTTTTTCACGTGTGCCACCCCATTTCCTGATTCCATTGCTTGTCAATGACTGTCCCCCATATCTGTCTTTCCTTCCTTATCTCTGCCTTCTGACTCCCCTGTATTCCTTCTCTGTTCTGCTCAGTTTCTACATTCTGCCAAATATTTTTCCTGTTCTTTCCCCAATCCCAGTGCCATATTGGGAGGGCCTTTTCTCTGAGATTACTTCCAATTTACCCTGCATAAATCTTGTATGGACATAGTTATTTGCTTGTTGTTTCCCCCATTAGAATGTTAGCTCCTTAAAGGAGTGTTTTGGCTTTCATATAGAGTCCCAAAAACCTTTAGCTTTATAGATAAGCCTGTATTTGTATGCCCCACACATAACACAATGCCTTATACATAGTAAATGTATGTAAATGAGTATTGATTGACTTTTTATCTATTAAGCCAAATTGTCACTCACACTATATTAATATCCCCATTTTACAGATGAAAAAATTGAAGGTGAGAGAGGGTGACTTATTTTTGGTTACCCAGTTTGAAAGTAAAAGAATTCAAATCCAAATCTTTGTTATTCTAAGTCTCATACTTTATCCACTATTCCATATTGTTTCCCTCAAAATTTAAAAAAAAAATCAGTTGGACAACATGATGTTTATTTTGTGCATTTAAAACCATTATTCTGTGAAGGGGGTCACAGACTTCCCCCATTTACCAAAAGGTGATATGGAATTCAAAAAGGTTAAGAAAGTCCTGATCTGGAATCTCTGGGAAATACGAAGCTGCCTTTCTCTCATTGTAAGAGTATCTACAAAGTATTGGATTGTCCTTTGCACTACTGCCTCAGTAGGAGGAGGTAGAATGTGTGCAACTCAATTGTACCCCAAGCTTAAGATTCTCAGTTGTGTTTGGCATCGTCAGGCATTAGGGGAAAGCAGAGGGTATATGACTGGGTGGAGCAAGGATGAAAATGAGGGGCACCAATTTTAAGATGCAAAGATGAAAATGATTAATGGGGTCAAAGACAAGAGTTCAGTTTCAGGCCTTTCCTTTAGTTTGATGCTGAGAGACGACTTAAACAAAGGAGCAGCGACGAAACAGGAAAAGCTATAACTGAATGTTGCCTGGGTCAGAATCAGGATGAAGCCATGTGATAATTGCATGAATGGACCACTGCTGAGAAAAATAGTGGAAAGGCAAGGGGGAGTGGATTTTTATGCTTCTTTTGATGGGGGGGTAGAGGCAGGGGAGGCTACAAACACTTGGACATCTTAGAAAATAATCTCAGCTCTGTGAGGCTGCATCCTGACAGCTGGCCACTCCATATGTGTGTGAGGATAACTATAGCAATGAATTAATGTTCTAATCATACCCCTAGAAGACAAACTGCTTTGTAGCACACAGGGATGTCACTAGCAAGGGGATTTGGGGGTAATATTCCTGGCTGAAAAACAGGTTTGCCATGTGTCCATATGTCAAGTCTACCCACTGGCAAACACCAACACACCCACAAAGAGTGAGTTACTCTTTGAAAACCAGTTACTGAATCCCTGCCAATATTTGTTGGGTAAACAGGTTATAAACTCAATCTAGCCCAGATTGCCATTTTCTCTTCCTTTCTCAGAAGTTTGGCATCTGATAATGTACTACTTAAGGGATGAACCAAGAAATGACTTCCAAAAAAAAAAAATCCTTCTAGAGCTCTCCTAAACCACTTCAACAGAAAAATGAACTGTTTATTCTCCCCATTTTCCACACTGGTAGGAACTCTGTGTTTCTGTCTCTCCACAAATTCAAACATTCAAGTCTAGAATTTAATTGATATATTATCATATCTCAGGCTATATATTCTCTTCCATAGAGAACGGTAATCTATGACATTTGTTTGTACTTTGCATAAGCAGGAGTTCTTAACCTGCTATCTGTTTTTAATTTTTTAATATAGATTTTAATGACTGTATTTCAATAAAATTTGTTTCCTTTCTATTTATATATATTTAATTTATGCATTTGAAAACATTGTTTTGAGAAATGTTCCAGCCTTAAGACGTTTTTCCTTCTCTATATAAGCTATGCTCCATCCAAATAGGTCTGTTCCTTATACCCTCAATACCTTTTGTGCTTTCCTGCCTCTGTGTATTTGATCATGATATCCCCTCTGCCCTGCAGAATGCCTACCCATTGTTTAAGACCCAAATCTAATACTGTTTCCCCTATGAGAGTTCCACCATCGCCTCCTTATCAGTATTGACCATTTCTCCCAGAACTCTCCTTAGCAGCTCTATAATAGTAATTATCATATTTTACAGTTCTCTGTGTCTTTTATTCTCCTACTAGATGACAATCTCTGTGAGGACAACCTCTGTCAGGACTTTGCTTTATATAAGCTTTATGTCTCCCTAAGGTATAGTTGTTCTACATACAGCAGAAGTTTAATAAATGCTTCCTGAAGGGTAATGAAATTGGCTAGCCTCTTGGAAACATGTCTGTATAGGCCAGGAATTCTTTAGCATGCAATGGAATAGAGTTGATGCCTATTTCAGAATAAGGAGATTTTTTGACCAATAAAACACAAAGATTATGTTTACTACATGTTAATCTTGCTTATAAAGCTCATAGGCTGTGATTCCAAAGGACAACATGATATCACATATCCAGAATACTTACCTCAGAGTAGTTAATTTCATCTTAGTGGCATAATGGATAGAGGGCTGGGCCTGGAGTCAGGAAGACCTGAGTTCAAATTCAGTCTTAGACATTTATTAGTTTTATGACCTGGGGCAAATCACTTAATCTCTTTTTTCCTTAGTTTCCTCAGCTGCAAAATGGGGATAATAATAATACCTATTCCTGTTGTTAGGATCAAATGAAATAATACTTTCTGTTTTGTTTTTGTTTTGTTTTGTTCGTAAAAGAAAAAAAAATGCACTTAGCACTGTGCCTGAAATATAGTGGGGGATATATACATGCTTATTCCCTTTCCACTCCCCCACTCCTTCATCCTGAACCACCCCCTACATGAGAAACAGCTGGGGTATAATGGAAAGAACAATTAATACAGAGGTGTAATAACTACCTCTCAATCTCGAATCTACTACATACTCACTAGCAAAAGGTGAGACTTTAGACAAACAACTAACCTTTCAGTTTCCTTATCTATAAACTTGAATAACAGTCACATTGTTCCTCATTGGGTTGCTATGAGGGCCAACTGGGATGATATAAAGTGAAATATAAATATCAGTCACTGAACTTACTAGCTGAGAAGCCGAGTGCCCTTCAAAGTGTTGCTGCCCTTACCTGCTTAAGTTATGCAGAGTACCAAAATAATCCAACCACAGTCAGAAGATATATATGTTTGTGCACTTCTCATAATTGATTTAATTGGCTTTAGCTAATCAATTTGGATTTTTTTTTTCTTTTTAGAGACCTTAGACGTTTGCAAAGTAGTGGTAGGCAGGTTGTGGTAAGGTAAATGCTATTTCTATCTCGGACATTTATTAGCTATAGGACTATATTGCAAGTCAATTAACCTCTCTGTCTCAGCTTCCTTACTTGTAAAGTCAATAAAAATGTTATAAGAGGCTCAAATAAGATAACAAAAGTAACTTTTTCCCCAGACCTTAGAGTGCTATACTCTATATAATGTATAAATAGCAGCTATTTCTCCACCTATACCTACCTGAGATGTCATTTGTGAAGAGATTAACTCTACTAATGAAAATGAGCAACTCTTATGTAAATTACATCCTTAGAAGGTTGCCTAAGATCCTTTTAGGTTCATTGATTTGTTCAGCATCACACAAGTGTCAGAAGTGGGAATCTGAGAAAGAAAGAATGAATGAATGAATGAATGAATGAAACATTTATTAAGTACTTTATTTTAGGCTAAGTACTATGTGAAGTGCTGAGGCTACAAATATAAAAGTCAGAAAGTCCCTGCCCCCAAGGAGCTCCCATTCCAAGAGGGAGACAGCACAGCTGGAAATTTATAAAGACAAGTTAGATGGAAAGGTCTCATGGTCCTTCTGGCGCAGCAATGAAGTAGAAGGTAATATTTCATCTTGAATGTTGTTTCCATTGAAAAAAATCAAATCCATTTCTGCTCAAACCATTTGGCAGCATCAAGGCCTTCAGTAACAAGAAGAACTTTCTTTTCTAGAAGGGTCTTTCCTAGATGTGGCTGTAGCACCTGCAGGAGCAGTTGCCAGGTTTCTTTGCCCTAGGAGGTTACTTTTTGGGATGATTCTGTGGGCACTGGGCTGGAAGCATTGCTTGTAGGCTCAGGTCCTGAGCTGTCTCAATCAGGAACCATTGGTGGTGGTCTGATTTTCCTGGCACATGCTACCTCTTGCTTCTCCCTCAGGTTGGCTTGCCTGCCCTGTGAGTGGAAGCTCATTGGTAATTTGGTGGGGATGGCTTATCCCTTCTCCACTGGACTTGTTTTCTGCGATGAGGTCTGTCAGAGATGGACTGGAAGCAGGGCTGGTGGTTTGGTGTTACTCCTAAGGCTCTTGTGTTCATCAGTCTGTTGGTGGCAGCTGATCAGCAGTTGTTCTTGTTTCTGATGGTAATTAAGAATGCAGGCCCTTCTCCACAATGATTTCTTCCTCCAATAATGGCAATAGTAACTGGACTGGAAACAGGGCTGGTGGTTTTGGGACACCGTTATTGCCAAGGCTCTTAGAATCCTAAGCTGCCTCCGCTATGATCTGAGGGGAGATGATGGTCAAAGTGCTAGCAGTGATTTGATTCACAAGGCAAAAGCCTATCTCCTCACCTATTTATTATACCATGCTGCCTGTCATCAGGATCATTATATCATCATCATCATCATTCAGTAGAAGAATAAATAAATAAATAAATGAATCAGTAGAAAAAAATAACAACATTCTCTTGGTGATGCTATATTGCTGCTAATAATGCTAATGATCTTAGACAAATCAAAATTGGAAGTGACCCAAAGAACAAGGTAGAGAAGCATGGTGGATACAAGTGTAATCCATCAGATTAACAATCAATATGCATTTATTAAATATTTTCTCTGTACCAGGTATTGTGATAAGTGTTGAGAATCAGAAGAAAAAACAAAGTTGTTGCCCTCAGGAAGCTTACATTCCAATTGAGTTATACATATAACCAGTCAGTATATAAAAGATAAATACAGAATGTGTGGAAAGTAATATAGAGGGGACTACACTATTCAATGAGTGGCATAACTATATCAATGAAGCAAAAATCTAACTGGAAATGAGGCAGGCATGACCATCACTAGCTTTCACAATAAATTTCAAGAATCAGAATCAAGCCTCTAATGAACTGGTAGGATCATCTAGAGCAGAGAGTTGTCCTAGGATCTAAGAATGATTTTTATATTTTTAAATCTAATAAGCCTTTATTTAAAAAAATGCAAAACCTATTCTTAGCTTGAAAGCTATACAAAAATAGGCAGCTAGTTTGGTCTGGGCTGTAGTCTGAAAACCCCTATTTTAGAGAGAATTTTTGGAAAGTCATTAAATGGGAATTTCATAGAATGAGAAAACATGGATTAATTTCAGTCTGTACCAGCAGGGGGAGCTTCCATATCAATGAGAAAAGAGGTCCATTAAAAATTAAGAGAAAACACATGTTGCTGATAATCTACTATAACCTTTTTTTCTTTAAAAAACATTCTGAAGGTGTAGTTCTTTAGTTTCTGTATGTGTAAACACCCAGACTCACCTCATTATTCCTTTTTTTTTTTAAAGAAAAGTTGGTACTTTGTGGCCCAAAACGACATTATCTGACTCCATTCCACAGCTGCTGAGTTTTCCCTGAAACATGATTGTATTTCAGTGGTGGGCAGATTGACCATATGTTATACCTAGGTAAGACTGAAGAACACATGTGGCTGAAAAAGAGCTGTTATGCCTACTGTTAATAACTCAACAGTTTCTACCTACACCAGTGGCAAAAGGGGTATCCAAATGTTATCTTTTATCTTAACACCTATGGTTTCTTTTAAACTTCTACACGAAATCTGGTTTACAAATTTGCCCGATCAAACAGATGATGAGATACAATTTCCAGCCATGTAAATAGAAGTACAGAAGACATTAATCTAGCTTGATGAATCACTTGGGGTTTTTGTGGTATGTGTATTTTAAATACATGACTGACCCAAATGGATGTGTTCTACTGATGAAGAATGGCACTTGGCCATTTCCTGAAATACATTGTAATATACCTTTGGGGCACATTTCAATGTTAAAAATTAAAGAAATAAATAGCTACTTTTTTTTATTGCAGCCACAAGTACAGTGGCATAAGCTGGCAGCTTGAAGAGATGAAGGCCTATAAATTTACTGTACATTATGAGGCAGTGTTTTAAATGGCCGTGAAGCAGGTGTCTGCTATAGACTTGTACAAAACTAAGAGGTTCATAAAAATACAAATGAACAGCAAAGCTTGGTCTCACATCTTATAATTCAGTATCTGACAGGACACAAAGGTTTTATCTTTAATTTGAGGAAAACACCAAACCACCACTAACCCTTATGCAAATACACATGCATATGCACACACAGACATACACATACACAGAAAGCACACACACACACATAACAAGGTACAACTCCCTGGAATGGAGAAGTACATAATATAATCAATGCTTCAAAAGTTCTTATTATTGCCATTTGTGCCTGACAAAAGGTCATTCAGCATTAGAAATGAACTAATTAAATAAAAAACACATAAGGAAGATGATATTTAATGGAGTGACCATAATAAAAAATGGAGTGGCCTTTTTTTTTCTTTTGATCAAAAGCATTGTTTTTCCTTTGTTCCAACAAAGGCTTCAAAAGGAAAGAAAAGATTCTGGGGAAAATGACTATCAAATATGGATAAATGCCAATAATAAAACTATGGATAAACAGATAGATGAAATGGACTAAAGAAGGCCAGTTTCATATAGAAATACTGAGTATCAGAGAGGAAGATTTTGTAATTAAGTGAAAAAAAATCTTAACAATTAGAGATATCCAGAAATGGAATACTCTGCCCTGAGGTGAAACAGGGGCAAGGGCATATCATAGGACACTAGATTTGGAGTTGGAAAGGACCCCAAAGATCTAGTTGAGCCCTCTCATTTTACAGATTGAAGAACAGAAGCTTCAGTAAGTGAAGAGACGTGTCTAATGTCCCATAGGTTTGTAAGTAGTACAACTGAGATTCTATCTCCCATCTTCAGATTGGAGAGCTAGCTCTTTGTCCATTGACTCAAACCTGGGTTTCCTGATTCCCTATTCCTGTGCTTTTCCCATTGTATTTCCCAGTAACTGGATTGACTTTGAAAACACTGCATTTTATACATTAGATTTATCAACTTACTCTATCTTGCTTAGACATAAGTTAAAATTAATTTGCATTTCCTTGATACATGCTAGTTGACTTTGAGAGAAGAAGGTAGCCTAGAAGAATTCAAAATGGCAGCCTAATCCATTTCAGATAAAATAATTATAATAAGTAATCTATTGCAGAATGGAAAATTGATAATCTACATGTAGATAATTGAGAGTTAATTGTAGTTTTCATACAATCAGAGGAATAGGTTTTCCAACATTACTGACTAACCATTCATCTGACAGCTGTGAGGAAAAGGAAGACTAAAAGTCCCTTAATTCCTTTATAAAAACTGCAAAGACTCTTAAAAAATGAAATAAAGGTTTTAGAGTACACAAGTTTAAAAAAAAAAAGGAGTGAAATGGGCAATGGGCCTGAATTTTCATATGAGCTGCTGCAGAGAATTTAGGTGAGAACAGAAAAAGACTCATTCTCATTTAAAGCAAGTGTAAGTGTGTATGTGTGTGTATGTGAAATTGTGCTGGGAGGAAGGGGAAGAGGAGAGACAAGTCTCCTTACCAGAAAAATTTTGAGTTTAAGGTTACCAAGAACAGTCATTTCCACTAAGGAACAGATGAAGGTACCCACTTCTAAGAAAATATACTGGTTCTCCCTTCATATGCCTTCAAACTTAAAGCCACTATGATCTCCTAGAAACAAGCTGTGGAGGAAAGCCACTCCCAACATTATGTCCCCTCTTCTTATGCTCTTGAAAGTCTCCCAGTTACACCTCAACAAATTCTGCTGAATAATACCACAATTGCAACTACCATTGCACTCTGGCATGAGTGTGTATATGAAATAGATAAAAATATACATAATATATAATGTTTTATTATTATAAATGTCTCTCTCTCTCTCCCTCACCCCACCCCACCCTGCCAAAAGCAAAGACTAAAATTAAAAGAATTTCCTAGCTTCCCAAAGAATAATGTGTGTTGCAAGGCACCTGGAACTGAAAGTCAAGAGTACAGAGACAGGAACAACATCCATTTACCATCAAATTTTGAAGCTATAATTGGGAAGCCTGACGAATGCGGCTGGTTGGGAGGACTGGCCAAGGAACAAAAAAAAGTACCTGATGATTTGTAAAAGGAATGGACAGAAGAGAATATGAAACAGTGCAGACAGAGCACAGCCAAATCTATTTCAGATCTGAAAAGCATGCTAACCTTCTAGGGAAAGTGTTCTTAACTGTGAAATTTGTTAGTATTTTGATAACTGTATTTCAAATGGTTTCCTTTGCAATCCTATGTATTTTATGCATTTAAAAACATTGTTCTGAGAAAGGTTTCATATCTTTTACCAGACTGCCAAAGGAGTCTATGTCAAAAAAAAAAAAAAAAAAAAAGGCAAACTATTTCTCCTAGGAGGATAAGATATAAACATGAGATAAAACACAGGACAAAATCCAATAAGCAAATTAATCAGGTTTATTTTGATTTTATTACTTTACTTTTATCCAATGGACATGGCCTTCCATAACATATATGATATCATCATAAGAATGAATTGTATCCAATCTTATGTTGAAGTCAAGGTATTGGGGGCAGCGAGGTGGTGTAGTGGATAATGCACTGGTCCTGAAGTCAGGGGCATCTGAGTTCAAATCTGACCTCTGACATTGGGACCCTGGGCAAGTCATTTAACCCTGATTGCCTCCAAAAAAAAGACAAAAGAAAAGAGGGTATTATTTCAAGATGCCCAAGAAAAAGTTAATGATCATTTGCCAAACATATTGTAGAGAAGATTGATTAGTATCAGTCTAAATGGTTTCTGAAGTTTATTCACACTGAGATTCCATTATTTTGAGCATAAGAATCACAGTAGCAAAGGAAGTTTTTCCTTACAAGTAGAAGCTACTGCTCTGTGCAGAAATGAAACATGAGCATTCATAGCTCCATGGTGTGTAACAGACTATTGCTCATATGGACATTCTCAGTCTGATCTAGACTCCCAGGCATCAATGCTTCAAGTATGAAATCACCTTCAGTTTTACATTTGAAGATTATCATCAAATGATGTGAACCATAAAGAAATTAAAAGATAAAAAGAGAATACCCTACCTCTTTCCCAGAAATGTGAAGGGGACAGGAGGAAGTGAGGAGGGAGGGATGAGAGGGAAGAACATCCAGTAGCCATTCAGGCAGAGAAGTCTGAAGATTTTTGCTTAACTTTCAAGGGGTATATTTTACCTAAATAATAACTTTCTTGGATTTATGCTAGCTGGTTTCATGCTGCTCTATACAATGGAACATCCTTTGATAGTGCATTATTAGTGCACCAGTATATTGAGATTCCACAACCCTTAAACATTTATGGTTGTAGAAAGCATCCTTGATGTCGTATCAATTAGGCTAGATTCTAGGTCACAGTTCTAAGATCAAATCATTCTGTGAATTTCTCTCTCATCCCCTTCTAAACCATGCTATATTTTTTTACCCATTTCTTATCACCTACCCTCTAATCTCAAAGATTAAAGAATTCTGTCCTTCTCCATTCCACCTCCAGAAAACTCATCCTCTCAATAACTTTCTCTGCTAATTCTCCATATTTTATGTCTATTAGGATACCTAAAAAGTCTGCTCCTCTTTCTTTCAACTATGGATCCCATAATCAAATCAATACTGTCATTGTTATTTGAAATAACTTGTCAATCAACTCACCAAATGCTCATTCTGAGTCTCCAAGGCTTCAAAAACCAAAACACCCTTTCCTAGCTAGTACTCAACTACATGTGTCATCCCCTTCTATTATAATGCAAACTCTTTAAGGGATATCTTACTGTTCTATCTCTATGCCCCAGTACTTAGTAGAGTCCTTGGAACATAGCAAACTCTTAAGACTAGAAAGATTAGGCATGTAAAGTTAATACAATATTTTCTAAATGATTTTTATTATTAAATGTTATTATTTTATTATAAAATATCGTATTTTAATACTAAATGATATTGTTTCTATAATTTCCCTATAAAATATATTTTAAATGCAAATCATTAAAAAAAGATATTATAATTTTACTTCAAAATAAAAGTTTTCATCTGACTGTCCTAGCATGTGAGCTAATTGATGAAACCTGGTCCTTTGTGGAATTCTTAAATTTCAATCCTTTTAATAAATGCTTTTTCATTCATTCTTTCTATGATTAATAAGACTTTTTTTTTAAAATGCAGGTTCCATTTTTGACTCTCCACGCAAACCTTTGGAATAAGGACTCTTTATGCTCATAAGTCTTAAATGAAACCTTCTCAAAATGTTGCAACTGATAAATTTCATTGGTTTGTCATTTTGCCAAAATCCCCCTGTGACACTTGGCCTTAAAAATATCACCTTTAATTGCTGTAGCGTTCAAATTTTCAAAATTATTTGCAGACACAATCACCATAGCCTTCAGTCTCTTTGTAGGAAATGAGGGCCAGGGCATTTTATTGTCACTTTCTCCAAGCAAAGTAACAGTGAAGCCCTTGGAACAGAACCTAAACCTAAGGAATTCTAGTTTCTCACCTCTGAGACTATCTCACCTGGAATCTCTACATAGGTAGTAAAATATGCCATACCTCTCTCTTAGGCTGCTCAGGTTTAGTGGAGAAGCAAGTTCCCTAGTACATACAAGTATTAGTATTTTTTGTCAATGAGAAGGATTATTCTCTCTTAGTGGGGGTGTTTTCCTCAATCATATAAATACTAAAGTGTTTAAATCATTTTTTAAATTGTACTTACTATAACAAGGCCAAATATTTAAGAAACTAGGACCAGCCATCAGGCAAATATTTACACAATTTTTAAAATATGCAGTGTTTGTTCAGCAGACACTATTTAGTGCAAACACATGTTCATTAAGAATGGAAAGAACAGACATATTGGAAGAGGCAGAGTAAGGGTTTGCATTGCGGAGACTGGCTTGTTACGTATCTCATTCTTCATATCTTTGGATTACCTCCACACTGGATGACATTCTTAATGTTAAATGAAATGATCTCAGGTGCTTGGTCACTATTTAACAGAAATCGGATGAATATCTAATTAGTAAAAGGAATACCTGCTGCTAAGAAGACCCTTGAGGAATATGAAAATAAACACAATTTATTTATCCCACTGCCAATGGCTGTCTTCAAGAGTAGAACAGGTAATCACTGGCTAAGGATGCCACACAAAGGATTTCTGCTTATATATGGCTTGGTTAGATGACCTCTGAAGTCCCTTTGGAATTCTGAGAGTCAATAATTCCTATATTGGCACTAATGCACATATTGTTATTTTGTCCTTTTAGTCATGTCCAACTCTCCATGACCCCATTTTGGGTTTTCTTGGCAAAGATACCAGAGTGATTTGCCATTTTCTTCTTCAGCTCATTTTGCAGATGAGAAAACTGAGGCAGAATTAAGTGAATGTAGTCTAAGGTCACACAGATAGTAAGTGTCTCTGCTCAGATTTGAACTCAGGAAGATGAATCTTTTTGGCACTCTATCCACTACGCCACCTAGTGCCCAATGCACATATATTCATGAATAAATATTGTAAAGTCATTCAAACTTTCCTTTAGCTAAACTGACCTGGTTCAGTAGGAAAAGGGCTACCTTTGGAGCCAGATGCTTTGGGTTCATGTTCCTCATCTGCAAAATGCAGGGGCTGAGAGTGATAATCTTTAAGTTTCCTCTAGCTCTTAATCTATGGATCTCAGACCATATGGAATAGTTAGAAAGTTCAAGACCCTTCCATCAGGTGTCTCTTGAAGAGTGAAGTGTTAAATTTACTAACAAGTATCAGACTGATTCTTATTATTTAGAATCATAGGATTGTAGAGTTGGAAGGATATCAGTGAGAATTTAATTCAACCCTCTCATTTTACAGCTAAATAATTTGATTTGATTTGACTAGACTTACCCAAGGTCACACAGTTTGAATTGTAAGAGCCCAAATACGAATCCAACTCTGTATTTTCCAAATCTACTGCAGACATTGAGATTCTAGAATCCTAAATAGCAGCTTAAAAAATTTGGTGAGAAAAATCTCTCTTCTACCTCATCATTGCCAGCATGGAAATTCAAATTGAATTTTGATCATCATCAAGCTCTAAAAAGGGATAACTGCTACCGAGACTGAGAACTAAATAGTGTCAGGTTCAGAGTTATATAATCAGGGTGTTAAAAAAAAAAAGAAAGAAACTATCCCCCCCAACAATAACAACAACAAAGCCCTGCCTCCTTCCTTCTGTAACAATTGCAGCTTATATTCTGAACTATTAATAAGATTTCATTAAAAAAAAGTTACAAATCATTATCAATCCCAGCTATGTCTTTCCTCCAATAGAAAAGGGCAAGCCAAGAAGGAGTGAAACCCCTCCCTCCCCTGAAGAATACCTCTGACTGGCCCTAACATAATAAACTGCTGTTTACCTTTGGGATTCTACTTATGCCACATACACATTGTTCATCATGATTAAATGATCCTTTTTTATCTTTCTATGACAGTTACATATTTTAACAGGTGACAGTTTGCCTTTATAAGCAGCAAAACACTAGTTTATTAGTATGCTTGTGTGGCGTAAAATAGAGTTCATTTTTTACTGAAATAACTGGAGGAAAGAAACATCAATTGTGCAAGGTTCTGAATGGCTCAATGGGTAGAGAAGGTATCGGCAATAAATTAAGATAGGTTTGCCTTATTTATGAGTCTTAGGTATTCCTTCACAGTTGCGACTCTGCATGAATTTTAAGTGGTCCTTTGATGGGCAAGTCCATCTGAAGCAGCATCATAAACTCTTACATGGTTTCACAATTAATTGTCTCTCTCCAGTAAACTCAAGGAAAAGTTTGACTTTACTGCCCAGAGGACTCTAGCCTGTTCTGAACCAAAGTCGCCTGTGCAGGCAGATTTAAAAGGAGAGTCATTATGATTCCACCAAGTCACTAAAGTGACAATGCTGTTAGCATATCGACCAGGGCCTAACTCAAGCTAACACTGAAAACAGACTCCTTCTGATGAAGTCAGCTGCTTGGAGGATAGTCACAGCGGAATGTGCCATCAAATTATCTCTTCAGGTACTGTGATTAATGCTTTCACTACTGATATGACCAAGAAAAACAATTACTTCTAGCACTGGTGATTTTTATCACTATAATTGGTAATGATAATAATAGTTCCCATTTGTATGGAATAAGTGTACTACAGCATATGAACAATAATTGAACAAAATATGAAGAAAACATATTGAAATAGACAATACTTTGAAAGAGATAACATGCTTTGAAAAAAAAAAAAAAGGTTGGCCCATAGACTATTCTAACATGGAATGCCATAGCTTGGTGCTGCCAATGAGTCCTGAGTTATTTGCTTATTTCTGTAGTTCTCATAGTAAGTGTCTTACAGATGTGAAATATGGCAGCCCTAGATGATGGACTGTTCTCAAGTTGTGTGATAGTGCAGCAAAGACATAAGACAACGTGACTGTCTAGTAGCTCATTTATTTGTTGCTGAGATGACAGGTGTACCTTTCTCTCTACTATTTCCAGGAGACATAACAATACCTGATGCTCAGAAGGCAAAACTCACTCAGAGTAGTCTTGCCAGGTTCTTGATGGTCATGACTGCATTCACTGGGCAGATAGGGATTGCCCAATAATGGCAACAGAGGGGAAAATTGTGGTTCTGAATTCAGAACTTGAGGAGCTATGGTAATTTTTGTAAGGCATGGGAAGGTAACAACAAGAAACACATTTTTTCTTCTCTATTAAACAGAAACAAGCAACGAAAATACAACAGATCACGAAACAATTGTTTCAGAGTATACTTTCTACCTCCTTCACTATCAGTATCCACACACAGGAGGCCAGAGGATATATCTTATACATATTTTCATTATAGTACTTTAAAAAAATCATTCAGCTTTTTGCACTTTTTTCTCTTGCTAAAGTTACTTCTACCTTTTGAAAATATGAAAGCCCTTGAGTGATTTTATATTTCCAAAGGGTAAAAGTGCTAAAGAGCACTCCGCTATTTCATAGAGGGGGGAAAAAGGCAATCAGTCTGCCTAAAGTGTTCTCTTAGAAAAGGGTGAAATGAACTACCAGTGCAATGGAGAGGAGTTACAGCACCTAACATGCTATATATAGCGCTCTGAGTCTATAGGAGTAAAGTTAAACATGAGACACTAGGCAAAGCAAAAACTGCGTTTTGTGTCTACTAGTATCTGAAGAAATCAAGTCAGCTCAGGACCATCCCTTGTGCTACTGACACTGAGATGGTATTAACTGACCCTTTCTAGAAAACATCAACAGGTGAAGGGTATCATTGATGTCCTAGACTTCCCTTTTCTGTATATGTTCTTCATCTCCAGAGCATCCCTTTTCAAAGTCTATAAGGTACTCTCCTCTCCTCTCTTTACTGGACGATGTTTGATGAACCATGCTCCAGGAAATGTTCGTGGCAAAATACAGTCTTGGTGAAGTTCCTAAGTTATGCAGTTTACACTTAAAATGTGAACTTCAATCTTAAATCAAGAAATTGTCTTGTCTTGGAATGTTTTCATTTGAAGCCATATATCTCTAATTTCTAAAGAAAAGATTGACAGGGAAATTAACTTTAACATCGTTAATATCAAATGTAATATTCCCTCCTCTCCCTCCAAAAAATCCTGGTAATGTCAGAGTTCTAGTAATGTCCTTGCATTCTTGTTCTATAATTACTTATTCTCGATTAGGTTGGGAGAGAGGGGGAAAGGGGGGGAGAGGTCCACACCTTCAGAATCTTTAAACCTTATTTATCTTATAAACAGAACTAGCTCAAGCTAGCCACAGCCACCAAATGTCCTTGCCTCTTTCATTAAAATTTATGGCTTGGTAGATAATGAAGGGTAAAGCAACTAGAACGAAGTGTGTTTTCTTGTTTGGATTGTCAAGGGTGTCTGGAACCTCATGACCACGCCTCTCTCCTCATATGACACTTCCCCCCTTTTCCTCCTGAAAGTATAAAAATTTTTCTCTAAGTTTTCTTGGTGGATATCTATGTACTTAGATATGTGGGTGACCCAGACTCCAGATCCTTTTTATCTTCATGAAGGATCCTTTTTTTCCTCTAGTTATAAGTTTGATTTATTTCAGGACTGATGGGATTATCATGGTGGTTCAGTGGAATGAGGGGTAGGATCCTTAATATTCCTTAAGAGTTCACAATTGGTGTCACAAATACCACAGACTTACTGGGAGTCTCGCCCACCCAAGCAGTGTGTTAATAAACTTGCTACTTGGACTGAAAGAAGGCTTGAGTGGTTGAATTCTTTTGAGGCAGTCTCCTGGCATGTCAGGGTTCTTAGCACCCCAAACCACAACAGAAGGAAAGGATTATAAAACCTTAGGGATTATCTAGCTGGCACTGCCATCTAATAGACAAAGAAATTGAGGCCCCAAGAGATGAAGTGACCTATCCAAGGTTAAATGGATAATAAATAAGCAAGCCACAATTTTAACTCAAAATTTTTTTACTCCCAATTGAGTGTTCCTGTGACCACATCACTTTTGTCATCTGTTAAAGTAACTTTAGACATCACCTTTCTAGCGTAGAATGTGCTTTCATAATCCTGAAGGTATTTCCCAAATGCCTTTCACTCCAGCCTAAGTGTGCTTGGTCTTTTGAGGAATGAATTAATGATACAGTATACCTATATGATTAGTTCCTCATGAGCCATATAAAAAATGAGAAATAACTCTACTTCTAGGAAAGTAGTTAGACTCAAAATCCTTACTGTCCCAGCCCCCCCATCTCCATCACTAGCAAAGTGAGAAAGGAACCCAAAGCACAATTCTCATTAATGTTAAGGGATTTGGCATCAACTCAAGTCTAACCTTTCCCCAGGACAAGGTCACTCATGACCCCTACTTAGATGGAAGTTGTTGTAATAAAGAATTATTCTTTGTATGTACAGCATAGATATTTCCTCTTCCAGTATTTGACCTTTCTTTTATTTACTCTTAATGAAAGGAACATTTAATCTGGTTCTGAGGCAAGGCACAGGAGCTAACCATAAGCATAAAACTAGTAAAATAGTATACAAAACATCTTTCAAAGACTGTTGTTCCTGGATGTTTATGATGGGTCCTGGCTGGCATGAGGAAATGGTCTCAAAGGATACAGAAAAGTAAGGACTTAACAATCTATTATATTGAAAGAAAGGGAATTGTTATCCTCTGAACTTTGATTTTAGAGAAGGGATGGGATGAGACAGTGGGGTACTTGGTGATTAACATAATAATAGTAATCAGCATTTATATAGTGCTTTAAAGTTTTCAAACTGTTTTATATGGCTCAGATTAGTGAGTTTAAACTTTATCTTATTCAGTCCTGGGTAAGACTGTCCCAGGGGTTGGGAACCTGAGGCTTCAGGTCACATATGGTTTTCTAGGTCACTGGGTGTGGCCTTTTGACTGAGTCCAAGTTTTACAGAACAAATTATTAAGGGGATTTGTTCTGTGAAGTTTGGACTCAGTCAAAGGGTGGCCTTGCAGCCACAGGTTCCCCACCCTAGTTCTAGATTATATTGTTCTCTTTAGTCTCTTACCACAAAAATTCAGGAACTCAAACTCCTGCCCCCAGAAACTTGTGATCAGTGAACTTTTTCCTTCTTTTAACTCATGTCTGGATCACCACACCATGTCATTTTCTAGCCATGTGCAAGACATTCCACCATATGGGTATTTTCTTTCATGTCACACTTTTCCAAGTCTTGTTCACCTATATGTGTGTCTTCTCTAATTTAAAATGTCAGCTCCTTGAGGGCAAGGACTGTCTTGCTTGCTTGTATTTGTATTCCCAAGACCTGGTACAGAGTAAACATTTTTTTTTTAATTCATTAACTCATTCATTCTTTCATTACTTCATTTGAGTCTCACAAAAATCCTGTAGAGTAAACAGGGCTGCTATTAGTATCCCCATTTTACAGATGTAAGTATCGAGGTTCTGTTGTGTTAAATGAGTTGCCCATGGTAATACAGTTCCTGACTCTAAGTCTACAACACTATCTGCTCTGTTACATAGTCTATTTGTGGTAATTGTAGAGTAGGGGAGGAAGAGGAAGAAATTAGGAGACATATTGAAATGAGAAAATAGAGTCCTAATCTAATTTAATAATATGATTTAGAGCTAAAAGGCAATAAAGGTCAACTAGGCATATAAACTGATTATATGATTTCATTGGTATAGGGTACTTTGTGGTGAGGAAACTTAATTGACTAATTCAGGTTAGTATCTTCTCTGCAGTCCATATTCTTAGAGCTGCCTGGAGCAAAAGTGTCTAACTTGCTGCCCAAAGACCACATGCAGCCAACAAAAGTCCCAGTACAGACCAAACCAGATTAAAATGTACTTGGGAAATGCTTAACAAAATAAACTAAAACACATTACCATAAAGATAATGTTAATTTTTGGTTTTCTAAGTCAATATGCAGCCCCCAGGGATCCACTTCAATTTAAGTTTGACACCACTGATCTAGAACTGGAGAGGTTGTCTCTTGCTGAGGACATAAAACTGTGACAGAGCATTTGCAGGAGGTCTTCTCAAACAGAGGCCCACTCTTTACTATGCTCTGCTACCTCTCAGAGATGGAGAAATGGAGAGATGGATGGATGGAGGGAAGGAAAGAAGGAAGCAAGGTAGGAAGAATGAGAAAGAGAAAAAAAAAAAGACAGAGAGAGTCTTTCATTTATTAAACCTCATGCATAGATGGCCAAGATACCTGACTGATGTGAGGCCTGAACTGACAAAAGCCAATAGTAAAAACCATTTTCCAATCTGGGAAGTTATGATTGAAAAAACTATTTTACAACAATGTCTTCACTATCAATGATGACATTAGCACTCATTAGAAAGTTAATTGAAAGATAAAAAACCTTCAACTCACCTTTGTTTGTGGTCTCTTAGGAACACCTTGCTTAGAAAGCTTTTTCAGGAGCTAAGTAACCCTCTTTAAAAGCAATGTCATGTACAAGCTCCCTCTGGACATTGATTTTCCCATTCTATCAGAACTAGCAAAGACAACAACGCAGTTCAGACCTCAATCTAAACACTTATATGCATACACACATAAACAGAATTAAGACACTGAAAAACAAAACAAATGGTGAAAATATTTAAATATGAACTTAACTAAAAAGTATTCTTGGCTTCTACACACCAGGACCCAGTTTCCTTAATTGCAAAAGAAGAGATTTTGACTAAATAACCTCAAAGATACATCCTACCTCTCACATTCTGTGATTTTATTTATCCTCTGTATTATAAAAAAAAGTTCTAAATCACTATTGACTAGAAAAATTCAAATTAAGACAACTCTGAGGTACCACTTCCCACCTGTCAGATTGGCTTATATGACAAAAAAGGGAAATGAAAAATGTTGGAGGGTATGGGGGAAAACCGTGACACTCATGAACTGTTGTTGGAGTTGTGAACTTATCCAACCATTCAGGAAAGCAATTTGGAACTATGTCCAAAGGGCTATAAAACTGTGCATATCCTTTGATCCAGCAACATCACTGCAAGGTCTATATCCTAGAGATTTTTTTTAAAGGAAAAGAACCTACGTATACAAAAATATTTATAGTAGTTCTTTTTGTGTTGGCTAAGAACTGGAAATTAAAGGGATGCTTATCAATTCAGGAAAGGCTGAACAAGTTGTGGTATCTGATTGTAATGGACTATGATTGTGCTATAAAAATGACAAGATGAATAATTTCAGAAAAAAACTGGAAGGATATGAACAGATAAAATATGAAGTTAGCAGAACCAGGAGAACATTGTACACAGTAACAGCAATATTGAATGATGAATAATTATGAATGACTTAGCTATTCTCATCAACACAATGGTCCAAGACAATACCAAAAGACTCACGATGAAAAATGCTACCCACCTATAGAGAAAGAACTGATAGTCTGAATACAGACTGAAGCATACCATTTTCTTCCTTTCTTTCTTTTTAAATCTTCTTATACAAAATGATTAATATGGAAATGTTTTACATGATTGCACATATATAACCTATATCAGATTACTTGCCTTCCCAGGAAAGGATGAGGGAAGGGAGGGATAGAATTTGGAAAGCAACTTTTAAAAAATGTTAAAAATTATTTAAAAATATAATTGGGGAAATATTTTAAAGTAGCCTATGAATGTGATCATACCATTGGATGAGAAATATCTATGGCACTTCAGAAAGTGTATTTATAAGACTCTAGATAGCTTCATGTTAGGAAGAGAGGAAGAAGGAAGTTGAGTACTAGAAAATAAGCTACATAGGGTATTCTGCAGATTATGAACCTAACATAACTATCATCTTCATCACAATTGCAATAAAACTTCAATTCATCAATGAGCCATGATCCCATCTCAGTTAGTAATGCCTCTAGGAGTGTAAATCATAACCCATCTGTGACTAAAATTCTTTTAGATTCTCTCATCTAATGTCCATAAAGGATCTACCTAACTCACGGGAGGCCTTCTTCTGGGACTTTTAATACTCCATGGGAACTCACTGGTATCCTTTCCTCCTCATACATGAGTATGACCTGCTTCTTAAAATATTTATATTATATTATTATAATTATACTCATATTTACTAGATTTATATTTCAGGATATATAAATATTTCTATTTATAGAAAATTTATATTTCCTATTATATATTTCCTGGACTGTTCTCTTCATGATGCTTCCTGTATAGATGCACATCATTTGTGGTACTATACTGAAGGCTACTTACACCCACCATATGTCTCACCACTGCTCTTTGGGTCAACACCCAATTTTAACACTTTGGAGATGACCACATTCCCTGACTCAAAGCTATACTGTATTGCTGGGAGAATATATGTATTAAAAAGATGCCTTTCTGTTTTAGGATGTAACTTCAGTGTGTTAAAATTGCTGTGTATTGTCCCAAATGCAATCCACCCTATTCTTTTCATCCTAGGCAATTTTGGGTTTTCATCCTCTATCTATAATGTCAGTTCAACATACATACACATACACACACATATATATGTGTGTGTGTGTGTGTATACTGTACTATACATATATAGGTATAGATATGGATATACTGATGGTCATCCATCAGTGACTACCCATTTAATTGCAGAAAAACATTTTTTCACCAAAAAGAAATAAATTTTATTAATAACTCTGTGGATAGGAGGCTGGAAGACTAACTGCTTTAATCATAATTAAATTTTCCTCTGAAAATTCCACCAGCTTTTTTGTTCCTGTTCAATTACAAGGGTGAAAGAGAAAAACAGAAAGAGAAAGAAAAAGAGAGACAGAGGCAGAGACAGAGATAGAGACAGAGACAGAGAGAGCACAAAATAGAATTTGAGCTCTCTGTGGTATCATCACTATTTAGTCTTATCTGTAAAAAAGCCCACCGTGTATTTACGGCCCTAATCGGAAGGTGACCTCTGCAGACTCTTATGGCATCTAGGAAGTCGGGTAATTGAAATTTCCAAATAAGTAAAGGAAACTTTAATCTTAAAAACATTAATCTTTCCCCTGCTGACCCTGTTCTTGGATTCTGGACTTAAAAACCATGCCTCCACTGCTGTCTCATTCTACTACTTTTCTCACAGCCTCAGACTTTTTGTCCTGGAACATCCAATCACCTTTGTGGCCTTTTTCAAACTAGAACATCCCTTTGTAAACCTCACACCTCTCCCCACTCTCCTTTGGGTGAGTTCTTCCTTGAACCTCCATTTTGTGAAGGGACCTAATCTAACCTAAATCCTGGATGCTGGACTTCATAACTGTGGCCTTCATTTTCTCCCCAACCCACCCCTTTTCAGTCACCTTTCCTGTATTGCCTTCCAAAGGATAGCTTTCTTTTTCTTTCTATTTCTGCACCCAGGTCACAGTCTACCTGGCATATAATAAATGCTTAATAAATGTTCGTTTCCTTTCTTCCTTCCTTCTTAACAAAAGTGTGAAGAGCTCCATTATCCCAGGTTCTGATTCATTCTCAAATCAAAACTAAATCAGCAAATGACAAAGTGAATCAAAACTGTTAATAATCCTTCTGGGAATAAGCAAATTGGGCTACAAGATTGTCCTGGAGGAATTATGGCAGGTAGGGAGGAAGAATCTATTCCAAATAATAGTGTAATAATCCTATTTGCTCACCCTCCTGATCTGGAGAGACGAAATGCTTTTGGCTCATTTCTTTTATTTGATTAACACAATGATCCAGGTTAGAGCTGTGTAAATGTGTCCTTTTGGAGCTAAAGAGCCTGCTCCTGGATGAATCTGAGCCACTGTCAAGGAGATGGACACTAGCTCCAATGCAAAATGGATCGCTCCAAATTTGTTAGGTAGCCCTAAGCCTTCAGGGTACTGTGCAAAAGAAAGAAAAGTTTGACCTCACAGGGTTGTTGGGGAAAAAATTCTCTATAAGCTTTAATAGGCTGTATATAATATATAAACTATCAGTATTTGTTCTTGAGTGCAGCTAGGTGGTGCCATAGTGGACAGATCACCAGGTCTGCCATTGGATTTATCTTCCTGAATTCAAATCTTCCCTCAGACACTTACTAGCTGTGTGACCCTGGGCAAGTCACTTAATCCTGTTTACCTCAGTTTCTCATCTGTAAAATGAGCTGGAGATTTAAATGGCACACCACTCCAGTATCTCTGCCAAGAAAACCCTTCAAATTGGGTCATGGACCAGGTCTAGAATATGCAGGTACTAGCAGAAATTTACTGATAGAGGCAAACAGGAAAGACTCAACTTCTTGAATGGTACTGCCACAGCTAGTGGGACAGGTTACATCTGAAGCACCCAATTTTGCCTTTAGTTATCTTCACTTGCTAATATCATTCCATCAAGGATGAGAGGCCATGGCCATTATAGTTTCCTTTCACTGACACTTAATATTCTTCCCATGTCCTCTTCTAGACAGTCAACCCATAAGTATAGATTAAATTTCCACTGAGTTCTAGGCACTATGATAAGGTACTAGAGATGCAAAAACAAAATTTTAATATTCTCTGCCCTCAAAGAGTTACATTATTTCAGGGGAGACATCATAAACATTTAAGGATGTACAACAAACATAAAAATAATACAAGATAATAGGGAGGCCCTAACAGCTTTGAGATCAGAAAAGACCACATGCAGAAAATGATGCTTGAGCCTGCATTGCAGGCAGGGAAGACAGCCAGGGTAAAGTCAAAAAGAAGGGAAATGGAATGTTGTAAGTGAAATAAAACATGAAGGCCAGTTTAGCTTGAAGCAAGACAGTATAAAGGAAAGTAACATAAAATAAACCTAGAAGAGTAAATTGGAGGTGCAAGTTTTAAATGATTAACTTTAGTATGTATTTGATCATAGAGGTAAGGGAACCACTGGAATTTATTATGTAGGGGAATGACATAGTCATAATTTTGCTTCAGGTTTGTACTGTGGCAACTGTGTGAAAGATAGATTGAAGATAAGAGATGTTATTATTCATCCTTCATCATGGGGTGATGCCTTAACTTGCAAGTGTATTGGATTTAAGTGAGATGGAGGTGCACAAAGTCATCACCCTCATTCACTCTTCCAGAGTCATCAGAGGCCAGTAGTAAGACAAAAGTCAACATGACTAGTGTTGGCTCAGGTTGCAATGGATAACTTTGGCATCTTCAATGTCTGACTAAACTCACAGCATTCTACAGAGCCTGCTTCAGCCTCCATGGCTCTTGGAACAAATTGTTCTCATTTGCTTATTCTGATGGGTAAAGTCTTCATGTGCTGGGGGTAGTCATCCTTTAACTCACTGATGGGTTTGAGGCCTGTTGATTACCCTTAATCTTTTTTTTTTTTTAAGGCAATTGGAGTTAAGTGACTTGCCCAGGGTCACACAACTAGTAAGTGTCAAGTGTTTGGTCTGAGGCCAGATTTGAACTCAGGTCCTCGTGACTTCAGGGCTGGTGCTCTATCCACTGTACCACCTAGCTGCCCCTGATTACTCTTAATCTAGTTTAGCCCATCTGCCAAGATGGAAAAGGAGAGATACAGATCGGAGGAAAAAATTATTATGAGGCTCCTAAGATAGTTCAAGTAAAATGTAATAAAGATTCGTACTATGGTGACATCCATGTGAGTTGAAATAAGAGGAGAGATACAAAAGTTACCATGGATGTTGTAGTTTGAATGTTCCCCAAGCTGGAGATCCTCTTCTTTCCTTCCTCTGCATCTTTGGATGTGTAGTTTATATTCAATCAATAAAACAATCAGTCAAAGAAGAGAATAGATACAAAAAAAAATGTTGTGGATGTTAGGGACTGAATAATCCTTATGCCTGAGATCCTCTTCCTCCTTACTTCAACTTCCTTGAATGGATCCCTATTTTCAATCAATCAGTCATCAATTAAAAAAGAAGGTTTATTAAAAGCCCACTGTGTGGCGAGCTCTGAGCTAGGCACTGGGGGAGTAAATGTAAAGAAGGAAGCTCAATTCAAGCACCACCTTCTGCCTTCTACCTTTCCTGATCCTTTGCCTATTAGGGTCTCATCAGCCATTACCTTGTGTTTATTTTTTATGTATTTTGCATATACTCATAGAAGCCACAGAAATGATGTGGGGTGATAGAGAGTGAGGAGGTGAGTATGACTCTAAGCTTGTGAAACTGCCTGATGGGAAGAATAGGGATGCCATCAATAAGAATTGGGAATTTTAAAAGATGGGTGGGTTTTAGAGAAAACGTGAATTCTATTTTGACATATTAACTTTGAGATGCCTATAAGGTGTTCAATTTGAACAGCCTGCTGCTTTTCTGTTTATTACATCTTTGTAAATGGGCTACATTCTATGTGGCTAGCCATCAATCCCTTCTCCAACCCTCTGATTCCCAACCTGCCTAAGGAGTTACTTGAAGGTAGTATTTCAAAAGTGACCCATGGAGTGGCAGACTATCTAGCCATTTTACTCAAAAGTACATTATGATGGAAATAGCAAATGCCTAGGAAATGGGTTTCCATAGGACTTAAAGTAGAAAGCAAATACAGTTAATATAAATCCAAACTCTAATTTTAGAGATAAGGAAATCCATCATCAACATCATCAGCATCATCATCAAGAACTGACTTTCCTCCAGGCTACTTATGAAAGAACTAAAAAAAATATGATTCAAAACTAGGATTTCTGAGTTTGTCTCCAATACTTAACTAATACCATTAGAAAATCCTCATATTGAGTCTTTAAGCAGGACTCTTTTTCTACCACTGCTTTTGAGAAAAAATGGAAGTAGAAAAAGTATGGCTTTGATATCCTTTTACCACCTCCTCCCTTTGCCCCTTTCCCACTTGCAACCTTTGCCTACCCTTCAAATATCACTCTAAATAGCAAATTACTTCATCTGGCTCCCTGGTTGCCCAGAGCCTCCCAGCTGTGGTATCCATGGGACCTTGCTTTATTTGAATGTCAATTTGAGGAAAAGATAGCCAAAAGGATAGCTTCTGATCCTGTCATGAAAATATGCTGTAAAATCCAAAGATAGGTCAGTAAGCAACAGAAATCAGGCAGTAGGCTTAAAAGAAACTGTAAGAAACTCCACTTTCTATTACATTTTACTTAGTAGCTCATTCAGAGGTGATATATAGATGTCTTTGTGGAATAATTCTTCGCTTTGGGATTTCTGGAAGATTCTATTACCAATTTTCCTTTTTGGGCCTCAATTCCCACTTCTGTGACATGCAGATAATGCTTAAGATCCTAACTGTTTGAAGGGATTTGTGAAACTTTGATAGAATTTATAAAGTTCTTTGAGATCCTATACTGAAAGATGCCCTACAGGGACTAGGAATCAGTAGCTGTTTGCCTTACTCTTTTGCTATAAATGCCTTCTTTTAAATAACCTTGGCTACTGCTCCAAAAGCCCATCTTCTATCGCACTCTCCCAAACAACACATCGATCAAAACCACTTCAAGTGTCCCTCGTCAGATTTTTTTTTAAATTGTCTTGATCAACAGCAGTTAATTGAAACATGCAGTGTTCATCTTTTCAACTAATATGAATCAATAAGAGTGTTTAAAAAACATGCCAACAATTAAATATCAGTTTATGCTGTGAAATCCTAATGCCCACACATGTTCAAAACACCTGTCGGCTTTCCTCCTAGCCTAACTCTGTGTGACAGTACTACAGATGCTCCCTGGAGCAGTTTCATCTGGGAAATGTCTTGGGCAGGTGGCTGGGGACAACTAGGCCAGCCATCTTTTTTCCCAATAAACTTCTTTCCCAAATCATTGCTAAAAATATCCAACCCCTGAATATTTTGGCACCTAATTTCTAAGAATCCCAAGTCCTTAATGCCATGTGTGTAACACCTTCCCCAGCAAAGTGGCTCCTGTAGGAATAATCATCATGATGTACTTTTTTGACTTTACATGCTGAGTTTCAAATGTGAAGAATTGTTTTTATTTGTTCTCAAGATAGGCACAGATTTCAAACTCTTTTTTTTTCTTAATAATAAGAAATGGGAATTTGGGGTGGGATAAGAATAAGAAATTGCAGCCCTCAAGACTTTCACAAGTTTATTCCAAGCAGGGTCTTTCAAAGTTTTGGAATAAGTTTTGTTATGTCAACACTGACAGCCTTTGCCGGAAAGCACAGCGTAAGATGAATATTAAAAATTTGCACCACCTAGTGTCCTTTGAATGACCACTGCATCTCTTTGTACAACAGCTTGACAATCAGGCTCAGCAGCCCATTAAGCCCAGCCTACCCCACCTTATACATAGATTGCACACTTAGAAATTGGAAAGCAATTGATATCATATACAATCTCCATACTCACATAAACACTGCAGAGCATTATTTGCAAGTGCTAATATGGAAGGTTAGGAAATTCCTAAATGGCATTGATTAACTTATGCTGAAATGACAGTTATCAGTGGTTCTGTATTTTGTTTTAGGACATTAATATAAAAGATTATTAGGAGTCTTAAATATAATATTTGTTTTAGGTAGGTATCTAGAATATTAATGGGACCCTTAAAATAAAATATTTTATTATGTTCATAATGTTGATAATGATAAATATAAAATAACAATTATCATTTATCTCAGAGGTTTTAAATTTGGGGTTTATGGTTTGGATTTCAGGGTCAGTGAATTAGGGTGGCAGAAAATATGTGTACAAAATATATGTACACCCTACAAATGGCTGTAATATAAAATATTACATAGATGTATATCTCTCTATATAGCTGTATACTACACACACATATATATACCACACCTATATTATATATACATTTTAAATATCTTATCTATATGTTTTCACTATCCTCTAATGCTGAAATCTAGCATTTCCTTAAATTATTTAAAAATATAATTCTAAAACGGGGTCCGTAGACTTCACCATGACACATAAAAGGTTAAGAACTTGGCATTTATATAGAGCTCTAAGATTCACAAAACTCTTTGTACATCTTAACATTATGAGGTTATTATTATCTGCATTTTATAGATTAGGAAACTGAGGATGATACAGGTTAAATGACTTGCCCAGGATTATATTTCTATCAAGTGTCAGAGAAGGATGTAAACTCTGCTGTTCCTGACTCCAGTTTTAGCATATTCCTGATAGAGTGTGCAGAGTAACAAATCAATTTTGTATCCTATGTAAATAATAAACATTTATTAAGCAGTACTTACTTTGCCAGACACTGGAGGGAGATGGAAATTTTAGATAAGCCATGGTCTCTTCCCAATAGACTTTACATTCCAGTTGGAGCATCAGACACCAGACTGATAGAGGCAGCATGGTCTGGATAGTGAGTTGGCCTCAAAGTTGGTAGAAATGGATTCATGTTCCCTGTCTGACAAATACTGTCTGTAAGACCCTAGCCAGGTCCCTTTACCTTTAAGCTATGAAGTTTCCAAGATGATAAGTGTCAGAAAAGGTACCATTCTGCACCGTAGAAGAAATTTCCTCACCCAGAAATTCTCTATGCCAATGAAATCACAGGTTTAGTTTTATACTTTACAAATAGCTATCATATAAAATATTACATAATTTGTATTTTAAAGCTATAAAGATAAATTGCTATGTAGTACCCTGGATTAATGATAGTTCTGTAATCCAGGCATTCTCTAGAGTCTATGATTTTCATTCAATTAGTGTTTAAGGGTAATAATTCAATATTTATATGGTCAGGGACCAAACTTGTGATTTCATTGATATAAGGAACACTAGGGTAATTAAATTCCTTTTGCCAAGTCAGCAACTTCTTTGCCAGTTAGAATCATAGAACATTACCTAGACCACTGACAAGTTAAGAGACTTACCTAGGGTCACACAGCCAACATGTGTCAGAAGTGGGAACTAAATCCATGTTTTCCTGTATTTGAGGTGGGCTCTCTAATATGCCATGCTGTGTTTCAATTCAATATATGTATCTCAAAATATACAACATATTATGTACATCAAAATATTTGTAATTTCTTCAGTGTAGGTATTTTCTTGATCAATGAAACCTGAAATCCCTCTAGGCCTTCATCCTCACAATGGTCAAAATGCCATACTATGAGAGCAGCCCTCTAGTGACAAACCTCCCTGAAATGTGTGATTTTAGACCTTGGAAACTATACATACAGCCCATCCCTCAGCCCTTGACCAAAGTCTTCTAGCTCAGGACAATTTGGCAGACATAGCTGTTGGTGGAGGATTAAAGATGAAATGAAATTGAAACCAAATCCATTTCTTTATCTTAAGGGAGTCTAGGGACTGAGTGATTGGTCATTGAACAAGAATCTCTGCCCTACAATCAGTTATTGTTCTTTCTTTACCGACTTTCTGTGTGAAACTGGTTAGGTCACTTCCCCTGCCTGGGATTCAATGTTCTCATCTATAAAGTGAATAGGTCAGACAAGAGGAGGCAGTCACATCATGTCAGCCTAAGCAGCATCATAAAATACTTAAGTTGGGAGGGAACTTAGAGTTCATTTACTCCAGTTCCTTAACTTTACAGAAGAAGAAGTCTGAGATTCATAGAGGGTAGGTTATCTGCACAAATCAGCAAACTATTAAATGGAAGAGCTGGGCCTCAAATCCACTTCTTCTGATTGTGATTCTAGTTCCCTTTCCAATATACCACACTCTGAGCATTTTCTGATTCTGGGTCTCTGCGCTCCCAGTCTATTGCTTTTTAAGAATGTCCTGCTTCCCTATATTAGCCAATAAACTATGTGCCACCTAGTGAAAAGTCTTTAAACTCCCGTAACTCAAACAAGACCAATTGCTACCTGATCAATTCTGTCTCATGATTAAACTGTGAGCTAGACATTCATTTAAGAGAGATCAGGTCATAAGGAACAAGTTCTTTTCATTGTTTGCACTTGTTTGAAGGAGCTCTGGGCCTGGGCTAGAGATTGCCACTTAAATCAATCAACATTTTCTTATTATACACATAAGTGTGTGCCAAGCATTGTGCTAAGTGTTGGGGATAAAGAAGCAAAAATGAAACAATTCCTGCCATGAGGAACCTAATAAATAATTATTGACAAAGTAAATACAATGCACATTTTTGGGGGTACAGGAAGGACACTAATAACCAGGGCCTAAAATACTTTCAAAGCTCCCTAAATCTCCTCCAACCAGCCACTCCATTGATAAAAATTCAGTATCAGAACTCTAGTTGAAGTTGCTTAAACTTGTTAAAATTAAAATATTGCACCAAGTGCTAATACTACACACTTTAATCAGTCATTGTCTGGATAATACTTTTAATTGGGGGGGGGAGCAGGGAGAGGAAAGAGCTTGGACTTGGGGAGACCATCAGTGATCGCAAAGAATAGTGACCTATCTTCCAAAGTTCAACTTTGCCAACTTCACAATTTTGCTTGGGCTCTGTCCTACTTGAAAAATCAGTGAAAAGAATTGTATAAAATTTTAATAATATTAGAATGGGTAACTTAAGATTATAAATAAAGCAGAGCATAAAAGAGAGCTCCCCAAGAACTTATATAATACCTTCTGTCTCTCTCTTTCTCTCTCTCTCTCTCTCTCTATATATATATATATATATATGTATATATAATATATATATATGTATATCATAAACACATATATACTATGTGTATGCACATGTGTGTGTATATATATATATATATATGTTTTCTCCATCTCAAATGTTAACTTTCACCAGAGACTGGGGACAGAATCTTGTTCCATACAATCTATTGAAGTTCTTCAGTAAATGAAATAAGGTATTTGACAGTGAGGTCCTTGAGGGCAGATACTGTCTTCTGCTCTTTTTTTCATATTCCCAGGGCTTAGTATAGCCTGGAACATAGCAGGCACTAAAGAAATATTTCTTAACTGACTGAAAATAGGCACAATGTGTATATCAAATTTGAAGATAAAGCCAAGAAAACACAAAAGTGCTTGTTTTTCTAAGAGGGGAAATGCTTTGTCTATTGTTCTTTCTTTAAAATAAAGCCCCTGGCAAGGAGGAGTGCTGGCGTGGTGGAGCTTGTAGTGGCTGTGGAGAGGAAACCCTGCTCACAGTTCCAAGACAGAAAAGAGTGCTCATAGACCAGAGCACAGGCCAGGAAAGGAGTAAACACCTTGCCCTTGATCATACCACCTTGGAAGAACTGAAAATTTACAGGTCCCTAGAAGTATCTCTGAACACAGCTGCACAAAACCCCTGAAGCTTGGGACAGCACATTCTCCACACTGGAAACAGACCCCTACCTTAACAAAGAGTTTATAACTCAAGTAACTGGCCGGGATCATGAGCAAGCAGCTCAAAAAGAGTCAGACTATATTATCTTACTTTGATGACAAAGAAGATCAAAACATACAACCAGAAGAAGACAAAGAAGACAAAGTTCCTACATCCAAAGCCTCCAAGAAAAATATGAATTGGTCCCAGGCCATGGAAGAGCTCAAAAAGGATTTTGAAAAGCAAGTAAGAGAAGTAGAGGAAAAACTGAGAGTGATGCTAAAGGAGACCCAAAAAATACTGAAGAAAATAACACTTTAAAAAATAGCTTAACCCAAATGGCAAAAGAGGTCCAAAAAGCCAATGAGGAGAAGAATGCCCTTAAAAGCAAAATTAGCCAAATGGAAAAGGAAGTCCAAAAGCTTACTGAAGAAAATACTTCCTTAAAAATTAGAATGGAGAAATTGAAAGATAGGGACAATTTGAGAAATCAAGGCACTGTAACCCTAATCAAAAGGAATGAAAAAATAGAAGAGAATGTGAAATATCTCATTGGAAAAACAACTGACCTGGAAAATAGATCCATCAGAGATAATTTAAAAATTATTGGACTATCTGAAAGCCATGATCAAAAAAAGAGTCTAGACATCATCTTTCAAGAAATTATCAAGGAAAACTGCCCTGATATTTTAGAACCAGAGGGCAAAATAGAAATTGAAAGAATCCACCAATCACCTCCTCAAAGAGATCCCCAAAGGAAAACTCCTAGGAGTGTTGTAGCCAAATTCCAGAATTCCCAAGTCAAGGAGAAGATATTGCAAGCAGCCAGAAGGAAACAATTCAAGTATTGTGGAAATACAATCAAGATAACACAAAATTTAGCAGCTTCTACATTAAGGGTCCAGAGGGCATGGAGTATGATATTCCAGAAGGCAAAGGAATTAGGACTATAACCTAGAATCACCTACCCAGCAAAACTGAGTATAATCCTTTAGGGTAAAAAATGGTCATTCAATGAAATAGAGGACTTTCAAGCATTCCTGTGGAAAAGACCAGAGCTGAATAGAAAATTTGACCTTCAAATATAAGACTCAAGTGAAACATGGAAGAAGTAAACAGGAAAGAGAAATCATAAGAGACTTATTAAGGATGAACTGTTTACATTCCTGCAGGGAAAGATGATATTTGTAACTCATGAGTCCTTTGTCAGTATTAGGGTAGTGGGAGGGAAAAAATTATATGTATGTATAGATAGATAGATAGAGGGCACAGGGTGAGTTGAAGATGAAGGGGTGATATCTGGAAAATAAAATTTAGGGGTGGGTGAAGATTATACTGGGAGAAGGAAAAAAGGAGAAGTAGAATGAGGTAAAATATACTACATGAAACAGATAAGAAAAGGTTTTTGCAGTGGAGGGGAAATGGGGAAAGGTGAGAGGGAATGAGTGAATCTTATTCTTATAGGATTTGGCTTAAGGAGGGAATAACATACACAATGGAGTATGTAAATCTATCTTACTCTACAGGAAAATAAGGGGGGAAGGGGACAAGAGAGCAGGGGGTTGATAGAGAGGAGAGCAGATTGAGGGAGGGGATAATTAAAAGCAAACATTTCTGAGGAGGGACAGGGTCAAAAGATAGAATAGAATAAATGGGGGGGTAGGTTAGGATGAAGGGAAATATACTTAGTTTTTCACAACAGGACTATTATGAAAGTGTTTTGCATGACTACACTTCTATAACCTATATCGAGATGCTTGCCTTTTCAATGAGGGTGGGGAGGGAGGAAGGGAGAAAATTTGTAACTCAAAGTTTTAAAAACACGTTAAAAATAAAAAATATAAAAAAACAAAAAACAAAAATAAAATAAAATAAAATAAAGCCCCTGATACCATCTACCCACATAATGCACACTGACAAACCTGTGAACCTCCTGACCCCTTTAAACAGTCATTCATGGGAGATTTCCCTTTGGACAAGTTTATTGTCTCAAGCCTCTAAGCAAACTAAGCTGGCCTTTGCTTGGTGATAGTTTACTCCCTCCTCACCTAACAGAAGCCACTCACCCCCCAAAAAAATTCCTGAGAAGTAATTTTTTCTATTTTTTTCTAACATACTTTTCTTTTGACTTTGGAAAACCAACAGCTTTCTCTCTTAAAAAAAAAATACACAAACAAACAAAAACAAGTAAAATAATTCCTTAGGACACACTTCATGGAAATTGTTATTTGAGGGCCAGAACAGCAGTGTGCTGTTACAATACTTGTCAAACCCAATTTGGGATACTTTAATCTCCTATTATAACAATACACTGAAAGAAAAAAAAACACAATTTGATAACAAAGCAAGCCATTTAAAAAGTAGTAAAGCAGACTGAGGAAATGCTTTATGCAAACCAATATTTTTCAAAGTTTTAGGTCTCTAATTGTGTTTAAAAAACAAGAATGAATAATTTTATGCTAACACTTATCTGAATAAATTACTTTAATCCCTTCCTTTTTAAAAAATAAACCACTACTACTTAGCATTTATCTTAGAAACTTTTTGCATATCAGTTAATCCCAAACTTATTAAAAACAAAATATTCTATTTTTACTATGCTGTTTTTATATACTAAAAGTGATTATTTTTTTTTTCCCCATTCGCTTTCAACAGATTCTCAGTGGCCTCTTTCATTCACAGCACTGGCTTCTATTTAGAACACTGTTAAACAAACAACATCCTGAGCATCAAGGCAAAATGAGATGTTTTCAGATTTGAAAGAATTTTATTTCTTCTGTCCCCTCAAACCCTTTACAAACCTCATCTGAAGGCCATTTATCATATTCACTCCAGGGACAAACATTCTCTTCTTCCTTTGACAATGTGACTCTACTTCAGTAAAAACAAGTTTTTTGGTGGGATAGCAAAAAGAATACGGGGATAGGAAATAGAAGACCTGGGATTGAGTTCCTTCCTGGGTTTCTAAGTAGCCACACTCTCATGGGAGATTCCCATCCTCTCCTGGGGTCTCAACAACCTCTTCTTCCCTTCAAATGGGCATAATAATAACTCTCTCCCGAGTAATATGTAAAGATGAACTTAGCATTTGTTTGTTTTAAGAAATAGCTCAGTATATACAACAGAACAAATGAAAATAAAAGGTGGAACTATTATTACTTATATAATCAATTTGAATTGTTTCATTCTAGTCATTTTTCTAGAACTGAAAGAGCCTCTCAGGTACAATTAGTTTATTGTACTCTCTTCAGAAAGGCTTAATGGTAGAACACCCTCCCCATCTGCCAGAAGTTAACTAGTTCTTCCCCTTTCAAATATGATATCTCATGTGCTTACCTCAGTTGTAGAGTAAGTCAGCAGGGAAATTCACCTAAAACCTTCACATCTTACCTCCAGAAAAAAAAAAAAAAAATAAAGCGAAGAAATCACCATATCTTATCAGTACTCCATCTGGTGGCAGTGAAGATTGGTTTTCCATGAAGATAATGCATATTTTGGTTTTGATTTCAAATTTGGGGTTAACTCAAGCATACTTTTTTTCAACTTTTTACTTCTGAGAGTGAGTTAATTTCCAATGTAGGGCTAATTTGAGGATCAGATACACATATGCACGCCTATATGTGTAAAACATGTAAATATATATATACACACACACATATATATATATCTGTGTGAAATACTTCACAAACTTTAAAATACTATGTAAATATTTACTATTATTATTATTTTATTGGAAAGACCAAAAAACAGGAATCAGATGACCCGAGTTTTAGGCCTACATCTTCCATTTCCCTAAATAACTGTTTGATTTTGGCAAATTCATTCAACCTCTCTAGGCCTCAGTTATTTTATCAGAAAATAAAGGGATTGAAGTAGATTGTAACTTTGCATCTTAAAACATCATTAACAACAAAAACCTTTAGGATTCTAGCTATTTTTTTAAAAGACATCCTTGTGGAAAACAGAACCACCTCCTTTCTGTCTTGTACATTTAGAATGACATGTAGAATACATCCAGAATTCTCTTGTCAAGAAATATACCAGATGGTGTCCACCAACTGAAGATGAGGTTCTCTAAATAAGTGCTTACCTGCCTAAACAATGTGTTCACCTGTGTCTTTTATAGTGGGAAGCTTTGACTGCCAATCACGACTTGACACTGGCTCCCAAGCAGTAGCCAGTTCAGGTCGCTAGGGTCTTATCGATCTTCCAATAAAGCTATATTTGAATCATAAAGGTGTGGAGGTGACCTATGAATCTTGATATCTGTGCCTAGAGAGAAGCAACCTCCACCAGGCTAAAAAGGCTTGAGGAACTGATGGAGGATGAAGTCTGGATTCACTATGCACAGATAGGTTCATCCCCAGAAGGATGTTCATCAGATGATAGGATGCACACAGAAGCTCATGAAACTCCCAGATTGGGGTGAAAAGGTTATGTCCTAACTGGGTAAATGGAATAGGTTCATGGTAATACCTACCTATTCCTCCCCTCTAAACATATCAAAACACATACACCAGAGAAGTAAATAAGTCCTCTACAATTTTTTCAAACAATTATAAGCAGTCTTCCACATTGTTCTTCTTTAAATATACTTTACCTTCAATCTAAACATATTATAACTACTTCAATATATTCCATTTCTTTTGCAACCCTGTGTATTTTGTTTTATGCTTATAAAAATATTCTTCTAGGAAGAGATCCACAGGCTTCACAAGAATTTTCAGAGGGCTGTGATACACACACACACATACACACACACACACACACACACACAAGGTTAAGAACCTCTAAACCAGTGGAGGATCAAAACCATACTCTAAATCGTGGAAAATGAAATTCAAAACACCATTATCCAAGAATTTGGTGGAGCTTCAAGTAATCATAATGACTGCTTTGCCTCAGATTCATTTCCTGGCTCTACTTGTAGGCCTATCACCCATCTTCTGTCATGCCATTTTCCTTCGAACTCATCCCAAATGAGAAATTTTAATCCAAACAACAGCTGGGTTTTTCATAAAGCCTTTCCTTTATACAAATATGCTTATTGTAATGCTTTCTCACAATGTATTTCTTACAGGTTCAGTCCACAGAGAATTCTGTCTCCAAGGTTCTCTCCTTACTCTTTTTATAAGGGATAGAATATAGACTTAAGATTTTCACAAGAATAGGAGCCTCTTAGATGGGAATCTCCTATACTGATGTAGATTAACACCTTTATTAGAGCTTATAGTCTAAAAGAGGTGCCCAGAGCAGTTGTGGCAGGTAGGAGGCAAACTAGATAGAGTGCCAGTCCTGAAGTCAGGAATATTAATGTTCCTGAGTTCAAATCTGGCCTCAGATACTTACTAGCTATGTGATCCTGGGCAAATCACTTAACCCTATTTGCCTCTGTTTCCTCATCTGTAAAATGAACTGGAGTAGAAAATGGCAAACCACTCTAACATCTTTGCCAATAAACCCCCCAATGAGGTCATGAAGAGTTGGATATGACTGAAAAGAACAACAAAAGAGCATTGAGAGGTGAAACTTGTATCCAGGTATTCCTGGCTCAAAGGCCAGCTCTCTATCCACTATAACAAATTGCCTCTGAACATCATTTAAACCAACTAGAAAATTACAGCCAGCAAGTCAAAATCCAGAGTGATGACTTGTTACTCACCACATACCCTATTTCATTTTCCTCATTTGTGAAAAGGATTGTCATAAGTTACTGATCATTTCCTAAGCTTCCAGACAGCCATTCCCTGATTCTCTTACAAAAGGCACATAATCGTTAGTGGATCCTTTTGTGAACTATAATTAGGAATTCTGGCACCTGGGGCAAATTCAGTTTGGAGAGGGGAGAGACGAAGACCCCAGAGTCAACGATGTGCTATCCCCTTCCATTGCTGCTAATCCTAGATCTCCTCTGCTGCACTTTGCAGAGATCCTTGAGTTTGTGAACATTTTGCCAACAATTTGCTTTGGTAGCATACAGTCAGATAGCAAAATGGTAAGGAATGGAAAGGGGAGGCCTAGGGGAGGGAGAATAAGGGGAAGGAGGAAGGGAGAGGAAAGAGAAGGGAAGGTGAGCAGAGGGGGAAAGGGAAAAGGAAGGAGTGGAAAGAGAGAGAAGAAGAAACAAAAGAGAGAAAAAAGAAAGAGAAATGCCAAAGTTTTGCTAGTGAGTTGCTGAGGGAAAGTGGAAGTGAGGAACAGAGGACATAGTGAGAGGTGAGTATCCTGAATAAACTTGTAACTCCAAACATTTCTTGCCTCCTTTCAAGGAGCACTTTCCAAAATCATGGCTGAGTTTTGCACGGACTTCTGCTACAGCACAAACTGAGTACATCAACACCCGTCTAATTCTGAAAATTATCTATACACACAGCATGTATATGTGTACACACACAATAAGACCATATGAGGCAATGTGGCACAAACAATTAAAAGTTCTTTGGAAAGTAGAAATGCAAAATGGAACGAATATCTATTTTCTATAAATGAATCAAGCCATCTGCCTCTCAAGAGCAGCAGCAGGAGTACCCAAAACAGCAGAAACAGCAGCCTCTGGTGTTAACAATCTATTCTCAAATTTCATGCTCCACATTTCCCCAGAAAATAAGCCTAAAAATACAAGAGATGCGACAAATAGTCCCCAGGGACCTGACATTCCATGGATAGAGTGTTCAATTTGAGAGTAATATTTCCTATTGAAATTCTAAAATGAAAAAAAAAAAAGAGAGTTATCCTATTAGGAAGCAGAATTCTAGATTGCAAGTGGTACTCCAAGTCTAAAGTGCATCAGCCTGGATGCTGATAGAATGCTTGTTTTTGTACCACATGCACCTCTGAGATTGGTCTGAGTATATCTAGGGATTTCTTTAATCTCTTACATAACTCTTTATTGTCTGATATATATCTACATATATCTACTGTTTGATGTCCATTTGGATCCCATTCTTGCATTTTTTTCTTTTCCTACCACCACCAGTAAAATAAAAGAGCAAAATGGAATAAAACAAAACCTGAGGATTAACTTGGATGCCAAATGATCTACTGAATTTTCACTAACACTAACACTTTGACATTCCAGTAAGACTCTATACTGTGTTTGATTAAAGCAGGTAAGCCAACCTTTTTAACTGTCTCTTCAAGCAATGAGATGGGCCTGTTTCCATTTTTGGCTACATATATTGATAACGATGACAATTATAATAATGATAATTTATACTTTAATGCACGAAGAATCAGGGATTGTATTAGTGACTATGGTCCCCCTACTGACACAGAATACAACCTCCTCCATAGCTTAGTAATTAATTGGTTAACATAAGCCACCCATCCCACTCCAAAACAATAATAATTATCATTCAGTAGCCAGAACTCTCAGGATAAGCCCCATTGTATTTAGTCAAACTATGGACTCTCAGCCTATCCCTCAGACCATACTTCCAAATATTTCCAGCTTACGCTTTTCTAGAACATATTTTGAGAACCCAGGATAACCTCTGTGCCATAGTTGGTTATCAAAGGACTACAGGAGATATATTTGATAACAAATGCTATTTTAATATCAACATATTATGTTTATATAGTGTTTTATAATTTATAAAGTACTTTCCTCACAATAGTCCTATGAATTAGGGAGTACATAAGCTGGTCATGGAGAGGCATTCTCTTCTTAGAGTATATAGTTTAGAATGCTCAGAGAAAGTTACTCACAATACTTCTATGTTGGCATTAGTACAAAGAGGCAAAGAGAAAGGAAGAAGAGGAAGTAAGTGTATTATTCCATTACAGGTGAGTCAAAATGCACATGATTTAATGGAATATTTGTCCTAATAGCTCAGGAGTGATCTGAGTACAGGAAGATGGTTCACCTAAAGTTCTTTGATAATGCAAGAGTGCATTCTAGAGTGCATGGTCTCCCCCCACCCACCCCCACACACCCCTTATTATATGCAAAAGGCCCAAAGTAATCTTACACATACATGATAGGACTTTCCTTGACATCATCTTCACCTGCCTGGGTGGTCAAGGTCTAATAGAGGAGATTTACCATTGAGGACTGAGAATCTGATGCTCATCTTTTCTCCCTACCAATTCCATCTCCTTCCTGTCACACTTTCGACTACAAAGAATTGGCACTGTTGTAAAAACAGAGTTAAGGTGAGGGTTGAAAGGTGGAGAAAGGATGAGTAAAACTTAAGAACTGTAAGATAGCACTGTAAAAACAGCAACAACAACCAAACATTCAATGATATTTCTCTGCAGAAACTTCACAGAGTCCACCTTCCATTTTCAGATGCCATCATTTTTAGAAGGGACAGCAATACCTGGAAGAACTGTGGGGTTTATATTTTGTCCCCATGATATTGGGTGAAATTAAAGCACCATAAAGAAAGCAATTAGATATTAGAAATAGCAGAGGAAGATGCCTTTCCTATGTTAGGATGTCAGCATGTAAAAAAGTGGTAAGTCTGGTAATTAGAGGCAAAGTCCTCATTCTTAAAAAGTGAGAAACTCAAAGAATTCTTGATTTAGAATGCAGACCATTCTATAAAAGCATATAAAAGCTACTGGGATGGGAAACTTTCTCAGGGGTTGGAAAGTATGAGGCATAACCAAATGAGCAGAAACTTTAGTCCCATACAGTCCCATGAGGCACAGATATTTAGAGTAATGGGAATAAGACAAGTGGTAGGCATTAAACATGGAAAGATGGAAGAATAAATAAAACTAAATGGATTTATGGATTTGTGTATTTATAGATGACAACCGCATTCATCCTCTAAAACATACTTGTCTGATGTGTTATCATGGCATACAAACAACTTTGAGTTATAATTATCAAGCAGAAGTACTGTAATGTCCTCCCAACTAGAAAAAAAAAAGACTTCAAGTTTTCACTGCAAATGGATATTGTGTATCACCTGAATTAATAACTTCAGTGGCAACATCACAGAAATGTATCCCTTCTTTGATATAACACCAAAGGAAGCCACCGTGGGTCTCAGAGAGCCTGAAGAAAATACTCTTTGACCTGCAAACACCAATAGCATATAGCGCACAGCTGAAGCTTGTCAGAAGGGCTGGCCATTAGGTGATAAATGCTTTTTGTTTTCCTTTTTAATCAGAGCAATTCATGCAAATCAACTGCAGGGGTTATGATCTGGATATGTATACAGAGTGTCCATACCAGTGGAATCCTGGTTTTGTTGAAGTATTAAAAAAAACAATTACTATATTACATTATGACTATATACTTATCATGAATTTGTTGCCCCATTTGTACATATGAAAAGTTATGGGGAAGGGAAAGTGTCCAAAGTGACTAAATGGGTGACCTAATTAAAATCAACTCATTACAAGCTAGACTGACTTCCTAGAATTTTTTTTCTTCCTTGTGTCCCAATGAGTTGGCTGTTTCTAGGCAACTCTCCAAATACAGTACAGGAAACATAGCTAGACATACCAGTAAATCTTATTAAAAAAAATATATGTTAAAGTGAAGAACAAAAACAATCAGCATGACAGCTAGCCACAGATTCAGTTAACACTTGGCAGGTCTGAAACAACTTTTAAATATTCTGCTTTTAAGATGGAAAGTGTTAAATACATAGTAGTCACAAATAACTAATATGCATTTCCAACATGCTGACTGGCAATCATAAGAACCTGAGTAGGCAATTCTCAGACTAACAAAGGGAGAAAAACAGTTTGTTTCTCTTATGCCCCTACCTTCACTACATTCTAGCTCTCCTCCCATAGGTGTTCTTTAAATCCAATTAGCATGAACCATCTGGAAATATCAGTATAGGTTCTCAGTGAGATATTTGTCAACTAACTGGGATAGAAAAGAAAAAAAAAAGTGGGGCAAAAAAAAATCCTGCAGCAGATATTGCCTTGGGTAAAGATAACAAAGGTCACAAGTGAGAAATGCCATTGAATGATATTTTCTTTATCAAAATATCCCTCACATGACATGGGGAAATGGGTCATAGAGTCACAGCTTCACAGAATGTTAGAGGCAAAAAGGACCTTAGAGATCATATATTCCAACCTGACTTTTTCCTGTATTCCATTATTGGTCATTGGTGAAGACATAGTCCCAACAGACATGCACCTTAGAGTTCAAAGAGAGCTCAGAACAAAATGCATTTCTCTTGGACAACCTTTAATGATAGACCTTTGTCTATCAAGATGCACGTGGGGGTAATGACCTCCATGGCAACATAAGAGAAGTGTGTCTCTTTCTTTGATATAAAACCATGGGAAATCACTATGAGTCTCAGAGACCCTGAAGAACAGAGACATAATCTTTGACCTAAAAACACCAATAGCATACAGTGCACAGCTGCTTGATTGTTTAAGAACCAAATGGCCTGTGGCTTTGTGTTTTTCAGAAGCCTGCTCCCTGCTAATTTCTTCAGAGATCTCTGACACAGGCCAAGAGAAATGGGCTACATGCCCCAGTGAGTGAAATGTTACAAGAGAAACATTAGTCAGAGTTATCATTCCACCCCATGTGGCCCAAACATTACTATGATCTGTGCAAGGCATTTGTTGTAAACAAAAAGCCTGTAGAGTGTGCAGTGTGTTTTTCCAGAAGCCCTTTAAAGGACAGCTTGAAGATAAGGTGCTAGCCTGAGTTTCACAGTCAGTGAAAACTCCACTTCTGGAAGCTTTTGGACACACTCCCTGCCCTTGTTCAGAGTTATCTTAAAGACAATTTCACAAACCCTGATCTTAGAGCTGAAAGGGTCAGTAATGAGAGTTAAAGGCTAGAGCAGGTGGAACTTTATGTTAGTACCAAAAATGAGCTGAAGAGTAAGATTTCAGTCACAATGTACCACTTAAAAAGAAAGCTGAAAAAAGTATTCCACATAAATACTTTTTTTTTTTTTTGCAATGAAGTGAATGGCTAAAGCATACTGTTTTCCTTCAGTAACTGTACTTTAACATTCTTGCAGCAACTGTACTTTAACACCATAGTATGGTGTTAGAAATACTATTTTTTTTTAACTTTCTCTGCTTTTCTAAAACGTTGCTCCATTAAACAAACAAAACTTTTGATATGAAATGCAAAGGGTTATAAACCAGCTAGATTGATCTACCACCTTTTTTTTTTCCTTCTTCCTAATGCCTAGAATCAAGCCAGCTCTTTTGAAAAAACAAAACAAAACAAAAAAACAAAACGGTATTATATCGGCTCTTCTGTGATCAGACCGAGCCCTTTCCACCGCTGTGGTTGGTCTTCCAATCTTCCTGCTATTTACCCGAGGTTTAGTGAAACAAAAGAGAAGGCGAGGGGGGCAGCTGTGCTCCATCACACACCAGACAACTATAGGGCAAATAATTTCTAACAGTAACATTTTCTAAGCCTAATCGATGGCCACACTGGTCTTGGAGGGGGAAGGGAGAGGAGACATTAAAAAAAAAAAGACTCCTGTTAATTTTATTTGGAAGAGAGAGGGAGCATAGATAGCCCAGTTATTTGTCACCAGAACCTGCGCATCTTTTAAACAGATCCCCGTCTTGCCCTTAAGTTGGTGTTCCATGTCCTCCCTCAGGTGTAACAGAAACCAGTTGCAAAATGACACACAGCTGAAGCCCAACGGTTCCAGGCAAAAGGTGTCTGCATCTCCAGCCCGAGAAGAGCCGAGCTTTCTCTGCCTTTCCATAAGGCGGCGGGACTACACAGCATGGACTGAGATCCCGGGTGACAAGACCACTGAGGGCTGGATACAGAGGAAGGAAAGGCCAGGTCACTGGACTGGCAGGCCAATTGCCTAGTCCTCCTCTTCCCTGGCAGTATCTGTTGAACCAGGCAGGGAATCTCCCAGACAGCCATCCAATGAACACAGGCACACCCAAACTCAGAGGAAACCTGGGCTAAGCTTGGGGGAATAGGGTACCCTAAAGAATGCTGTGCTTTGGGCCGGAGGGGGACAGGGGATGCCCGAGATATGGGAGGGGCGCGGTGAGAGGGAAGTCCTGCATTGACATTGCTTTCTGGAGGCTCCATTTACCTTCGCCCAGAATCAGTAAGCCCAATGCAGGGGAGTGCTCAGGTTGGCGGGGGCTGAGAGGTAGGTGATTGGAGGGGGTAAGTCACTCTCTCAGACCACCTGTCTACCCAAAACTAAGCCCCATCCCCACCCCCGCCCTCTGTAGAAAGTCCTGGCCAGCTCAGCTAGGGGTCGAGGAGGTTGGGTGCATCTGCGTCTTTTTCTCCCAGAGCTTTGTACCATTTTCCCGACAGAAGAGGAGAAAGAACCCGGGGTCAGGAAGCAAGAGTTTATAGGGGCTACCTCCTCTGCAGTGATTCTTCTCCCCAGAGAGGGAAGGAAACTAAAGGGTGAAATGAAAGGGTCGCGGAGAGAGGGGTTGGGCACACGTTTAGGCTGCTGCAACTTGTAGGATTGCCGCAGATGGCAAACTTGGGTTCCGAGCCGAGGGTCTGTCCGTCCCCTCGGACCAACAGCTTCGGTTGCACTCACAACCCGCTTCATTGCTCCCGGAGCTGCGGGACGCACTTGTCAAGAACACGCAGCATGTTCAGATCTAGCTCCCTTCTCGGGACTCTCCTTCCCCTCCTTTTGCATCCCCATGTCTTAGCTTACCTCGGACAGCCGCAGCGCCTGCAACCCAGCAGCAAAGCCCCAGCAAGAGGAGCCGGCAGAGCCCCGCTGGACAGCTGCCTCCGCCGCCACCTCCTCCTCCTCGTCTTCCTCCTCCTCCGCGGGCTGCTCCCCCCATGCTCTGTACTCCTCCTCCTGACTCCTCTTCAGCAGTCCTGCTTTTTCCTTCGGGGAGAACGGGAAGGAGAGAGAAGCACACTGAGAGAGATGGAGAAATGGAAGAGTGCGTGTCCTTTCTTAGCTCTCCAGTGACTATGGTCCTCAGCTTCTTCCTAAGGTTGCAGGGCATGGAGCCCCGAGCTGCCGCTGGAAGAGGATCCAAAGGGAGCACTGGCCCCCATCCCTTCCCCAGAGCGGTGAGACCGTCACAGCTACAGCTGCCACCCGCCTCTGCTGCTGCCTTTCCCCTACTCGGCAACGCTGAGCACCTCCCAGCTTCCTCACGTTGCTGCTGGGCTCCAGACTACGGGAGCGGAGGAAGGAGTCCGCATTCCTAATGAGAGCCCCCCTCTTCTCCCCCAAGTCCTTCTCCTCCCCACTGTAGCAGCAGCCAATGAGCCGGGCCTGGGCGGGACTGGCTAGGAGGAGGAGGAAGAGGATGAAAAGGAACAGATTGGTACCCCAGCCCTGGTGTAGTTAGGGAGGGTCAGGTGCGTGAGACAGTTATTTCCATTCCAGTAGGGAGAGTTCCTTCCTCTTCTCCTATCCCACCGTTTTCTCTTCCTCCAGTTTATCCTTATGCCCTACAAGAAGTAAAAAGCTCTGAGGAATAAATGAAGAGGGAAAAGGGCTGTGGAAGGAGACTGAGGTAATAAGGCATAAGGAGAGCTGGTGGTCTGATCAAACAGGAATGTTTGGGGGGCGAGGATGACGTGCTGCCTCTGGCTTTTTCACTTTCCACGTGGGATCGAATTTTCTCTCGCAAAGTCGGCTACATTTCGCTTATGAACTTTGAGCAATTGTCTAACTGCTGTAGGCTCTTACCCCTCTCCACCACTGACAATCCAAAAATCGCTCCTGAATTTCTCACTTTCCAGAAGATAGCCCTCTTATTTACAGGGGCTCCCTTAATTTCCTACAACGGAGCTCTGACATAATCTTTCAGTTATGTCAATGAGGGCGACAGGTCAGGCTGTCCTGCTATATCTATATCTATCTAACTATATCTATATCTAGATAGTCAAGTGAAACCAAGAAGGTTTTTACTTTTGTTTTAATAGTTATATAAATCATGTTACATGGTTTTTAATCCAGGGATGATTCAAAGTACTTTATGCTACTGCTTCTTTTTTGTCCATGGAGAAATTAAAGACGCTGAGAAATGGGCCAAGGCCATACTCTATCTATAAACCCACCCCATATACTCCTTGAAAGTAGAGTTATCCAAATGGTGCCAGGACTCAGGTAAAATATGGACTCTTGCCCAGTTTTGATCTTAGAACAAAAATAACTTCTGATTAAAAATAAAAGATATTTTGGGGGGACATTCATTGGGATTTATAGTCAGCAGTTTCCCTGTTATCTTCACTCACTTTTGTTAAATGTATAATGGGATTTTTTTTTTAAAGGAGAATCTATCTCCCCTCTCAAAATGCTACCTGCTCAAAAACAACTTTCTCAGGGGAAAAGACAGTTTACAGTGAGGTAATTGGTCTGAGTGAGGTAATTGCACTAACACACTTTGTTCAGGAGACAAGAGAGGATGATAGGCAGGAAGATTGATTCCCCCTGTTAAGCACACATGCCATCCCCTCTCCTGAGTGCCACAGAGATGCGTGAATGTCAGCAAGAATGAGTCATTTGTTTCCTGTATCTTCTGTTGGCTCTTAAAATGTTTTTGGGCTTGGTCAAGAAAGCAGAGCACCTAGGAGTTAGAGAGAGAAACATAAAGGGGATCAACTGAATATCTGTTTAGAACCTCATAAGAAGAATTCTCTAAAATCCTCAGAACACTTCATTTTGATCCTAGGAGGTGAACCAGGGAAATGAGAATACAGCGGAATTACATACTACAATTTTTGTCGTTCAGTTGTTCAGTCATGTTCCAACTTTTCATGACCCCATGGACCATAGAATACCCGGCATTTCTGGAGAGTTCTGACAAAAGGTGATCCACAGAAGGAAATGGCAAACCAGACCAGTATCTTTGTGAAGAAGGAATTATCTTTACCATTCTTTTGGAAAATAGGTGCTCTAAGACTGACATTTTTTGTAACTACAGTAATGAACATTTTCTAGAACTAGTGAGCAAGATGGAGTCTCTTTCCAAGGTGTCACTGTAGTTATTACTTCCTCTTCTTGGTTATGGGGCAAATGTATCATCAAGTTTCTGCCTTGAATACCTTGGGATAAAATCAGATGACAGGAAAGACATAGGTTCTATCACTGAGCACTGTCATTGATGGATTATGACCATAGAGGTCTCTAGAAAAGGAAGGAAGGAAAGAAGGATGTATGAAGTACCTGCTAAATATGTCATCAGAACACCCATACACATATATTAAGCCTTTACTATGATCTCTGGAGAAGATGATCTAGAACAGAGGTGTCAAACTCATATACCACGCCCCAAGGACTCTAAGAGCCCAAAAAACTCCGGAATGAAACAAACAAACAAAAGAAAACAAAAAAAAACAGATTAAAATGTAATTGGGAAATGTTTAATAAAATATATAAAAATACAATACAACAATGATAATGTTAATTTGTGGTTTTCTAAATCAACATGCAGCTTGCAGGGATTTGTTGCTATTTAGGTTTAACCCCACTGATCTAAGGATTTGAGGACATAAATGAATTATTGTACCCACTGGAACAAGTTCTATCAATTAAAATGACATTTATTCTCCCTACCTCAGTCTTTCCCCTGTTACATTCAACATATAACCTCACAGATCTAACCATATGCTTTCTCTATGCAATAAACTCCAGTGAATCCCTATTACCCTCAAGAAATCTGGACAAAATCCTCAGATCCAGAAAGAATTAAAAAGATATGATTATGAGTCAGCAAGAATTCATCAGGAGTTGATTATGCCAGAATAAACTTATTTCCTTTTTTGACCAGATTACTGACTAGTAGGTAAGGGGAAGATGGAGAGATATAAATTAGATAAAATAATCAAGTGTATTCAGAGCTGGAGCGTCAGAGTGCTTGTTAATGGTTCTATGTCAATGGGCTAAGAGATCTCCACTGGCTCAGAGATCTACAGTTGATCCTTTGCTGTTTAACATTTTATCAATGACTTGAAAAAAAAGGTGTAGATGAGTGCTCATCAAATTGTCAAATGACACAAAGCTAGGAGTGGGGGTGGGGGATAGCTAACACACTGGATCATACAGTCAAGATCCCAAAATTCCAAAGGATCACATTTGACCACTTATGCAATGTTCTGTGCTGTTAGTACCCTTACTATGTATTAAAAGGAGGTGTTTATCATTTTTCATGGGGTGCCTAGGCCAAATCAGGGAGGCAGGGCAGCTGAACTGGGGGAGCAAGAAGGTATCAATCTAATTAGATACCAACATTTCTTCTACTTTGAAGTGCTCTGTATCTAGCCTATAAAATTACATATAGCTTAGGTCTTTGGGCTGGAGTTCCTGTGTGAGCCCTATATAAGTTTGCTAATAGGAAGGAGAGAAAAAATATATCAACAATCACAGATTTGCAGAAGATACCACTCTGATAGCAGAAAGAGAACAAAAAAATAAGCCTTTAGATGAGGGTGAAAAAGGAGAGAGTAAAAGCTGGCTTTAAGCTTAACATAAAAACAAACAAACAAAAATGGTTCCTATTACTTCCTGGCAAATAGGAGGATAAGAAATGGAAGTGGTGCCAGATTTTGTAGTTTTGGGCTCAAAGAACACTGCAGAAAGTGACTGCAGCTATGAAATTAACAGATGCTTGGTCCTTGAAAGGAAAGCTATGACAAATTTTGACAGCATACTAAAAAATGGAGACATCACCTTGCCAACAAAGGTTCATATAGTCAAAGCTATGGTTTCTCCAGTAGAAATGTATGGTTGGAAAAGTGGGACTATAAGGAAAGCTTAGTGCTTTAGAACTGATACTTTCAAATTGTGGTACTAGAGAAGACTTTTGAGAGTCCTTTGGATAGCAAGGAGATCAAATCAGTCAATAATTAAAAAAAAATAATTAAGGTATTCACTGGAAGGTCAAATACTGAATCTGAAGCTTAAGTACTTTGGCCACATAATGAAAAGACAGGACTTAGAAAAGACCTTGATATTTAGAAAGATTGAAGGCAAAAGGAAAAGGGGATGGCAGAGGATGAGATAGATAGATAGTGTCATGGAAGCAACGAACATGAGCTTAGACAGACTTTGGGAGATAGTAGAGGGTAGAAAAACCTGGCATGCTGTAGTCCATGGGGTCATGAAAAGTTGGAATGACTGAACAATAACAACATACATGCCTTTTTGTCAATAGACTATAAAGTCCTTGAGGGCAGAGGCTATTTCCTTCTTGTCTCTGTAATCCTAGCACCCAGCACAATTCTTGATGCATAGGTAATTAATAAATACCTGTTTATTGATTGCTTGCAGGATTTTGTATGTAGACGTTGTGCTAAATGCTCTTTCAGATACAAAGTATAGACAAAACATAGGCAGCTAAAATCATGTAACTTAGAGCCTAATAGATAGATGAGGCAAGTAATACAGATAACTATGATATAAAACATTCCGAGATAAGTGTAGAGAGGAGCTGAACAAATAAAAGTGAGAATGTTGTGACTGGGGTATGCCATTAGAGGTATTAATCTGTGGTCTGTTAGAAGCATTTGTTCTAACCCCTATAAGTTGGTTCCTTTTTAACAAATCTTAAATGAAACTCCACTACAGAAAGATCAGGTGGCATAAGGGAAAAGATGTATTAGAATTAGAGACAGAAGAGTCCGGTTATAAACTCAGTTAAAAAAATTGCTAGCCTATAAAATAGATAAGTCACTTCTCTTTCCTGAGCAACCTTTTCCACATTTATAAATTAAAGGACTAGATGATCTCTAAGGTCCTTTTCAACTCTAAGACCCTGTGATCCTAGGACCATGATCTATAAAGAAATGGTTAATTCTTATGGCCTGGGCAGCAAACCACCTACTTTTTTTTTCTTGGATGTCTTTAGAATAGTTCTGTCATAAGCATTATGAGTTTAAAACATACTTCCCTGTACTGGAGTAAAGCTTAATTGAGGGGACTTAGCCATTGAACTGGAAGCACCAAGACAGTAAAAAATAAAATATATAGAACTAGTGCAATTGCATTTTTATCCTTAAGTGATCCAATTGGTAACTCTGTCAGTCCTCAATTTTTTTAACCCAGTGGCCATGGAGAAAGAAGGCTTCTGGTTTCATCAGAATTTGGGAGCCTTCAATTCAGTTAGGCTCAAAGTAACAAAAATGGTTGTGCTTGGCCCAGAGTCATGACTATTGGAGAGAGAGAGAGATACAAGGAGAGGAAGAGAGAGAGAGAGAGAGAGAGAGAGAGAGAGAGAGAGAGAGAGAGAAGTGAAAGCATGAAAATATGGTAGATAGAGAAAGCATGGTGATAGTGAAAGATTGATAAAGATGACAGAAAGAATTAGAGATGGGAAGCAGGGAGGGAGAGAGAGAGATTCAATAAACTTTTAAGTGCCTACTACATGCCAGGCGCTGTGCTAAATGCTGGGAATACAAACAAGAAAAAGAAAATCCCTGTTCTCAAGGAGCTTACCATTTAATGGGAGAAGACGACACATGAAAAAAGCTGGAACCTGGGGGAGGGACATCCAGGAGATATCTTCTTCCAAGAAGACCAAGCAGAGCTCCAGTTGGAAAGTGGCATGGTAAATATGTAGATAGGTAGACCTTCTAGCTAAAACTACTGAATATCTGCCATCTTGAAGGGTTGGATCCAGGGGGAGGCAAAGTAGGAAGTTATCAAAGGTACAGGAGTTTTCTAAGGATATTGTCAATGCCAAACTTCTGTGATATACAGTAATTTATTTTTTAACAAATAGTTTTGCAAATGAAAGCTCAAAGCCTCCAGTAGAAAATAGCAATTCATTTCTACTCTGCTTCAAGATTTATAGTTCAGTTCAATGTGTATTTGTTAAGCACCTCTTATATACAAAACCTGTGCCAGGTACTAAAGGGAAAAAGACAAAACAGAGGAATTACTTCCTGACACCTTCACCATTAAAGCATACCTTCCCCCTAAAGTTTACATTCTACCAGTGGGAAATAGTATGTTCCCAGATAAGTGAAGACAAAACATATGCAGAATAATTTTGGTTGAGTAGAAAAGGAGAGCACTAATAAATAGTGGTGGAAAGAGGTGGTAGGTAGGGGAGCACCTGAGATGAGCACTGAAGGTAGATAGAGATTCCAACAGGTCAAGTTGAGGAAGGAGAGGCCCATGGAGATAGGAGACGGAATGTCATAGGTAGAGTACAGCATGTGGCCCAATTTGTCTGGAATGTAGGATCTATAAGAAAAAGTAGCATGAAATAAGTTTGAAAAGGTAGGTTAGAGCCATGTAATAATAATGATAAATAATAATAATAATAATAACTAGCATTTATATTGCATCTACTGAGTGCCAGTAACTATGTACAAATGGTTTATAAATATCTCATTTGATCCTTACACAACTCTGTGAGGTAGGTGCTATTATTATCCCCATTTTACAGTTGAGGAAACTGAGGCAAATAGAAGTTAAGTGACTTACCCAAGGTTACACAGCTAGTAAATGCCTGAGGCTACATTTAAACTTAGGTCTTCTTGATTCATCATTTTATCCACTGGGTCCCTAGCTGCTTCCTTATTGTAAAAAGTTTTGAATACCAGAAGAGTTTCTATTTGTCCCAGAGATGATAGGGAGCCACAGAAGTGATTTGTGAAAATAGCTGACACTCATATAACATTTTAAGTTTTGTAATAGTGCTTTCTTCATAATTCTATCATGTAGGCAAAAGTATGATCATCCTTAACCCTGCCCCCCCCTTTTTTTTTCCAGTGAGAAAACTGACTCATACATAGATAGTAAATGTGAAAACCAGGATTTGGACACAGGTCTCCTAAATTTAGTTGCTATCTATAAAGCAATGTGCCCTAGATGGGCTTCTGCACTATAAACTATTGTATTTTTGGAGGGAAGAAAGAAAGAAAGAAGGAAGGAAGAAAGAAAGGGAGGAGGAAAGAAGGAAGGAAGGAAGGAAGGAAGGAAGGAAGGAAGGAAGGAAGGAAGGAAGGAAAGAAGGAAGGAAGGAAGGAAGGAAGGAAGGAAGGAAGGAAGGAAAGAAGGAAGGAAGGAAAGGAAAAAGGGAGGAAGGTGTCAGCTGTAGTATTTGCAGAGAGAGGCCTTGCTGAATGGGGTCTGTATAGGAGTTGCTCTCCTGGATTAAGTAAGACTGAAGTTGTGGGTTAGAAACAACTGATGGCATGTGGGGGATGTATTGCTCCCCAGGATTTTAGTCTGAGGGGATGTGGTGATCAAAGTGGTGTTGGTGGTGGCTTTGCCCAACTGGCACACCTATGCTTCTCCTCTTTCCTTCGGGTGCATTGCTGCTTTGTCTGTGATGACTCGTTTGCTTGTAGGTGACGGTTGCCTTGGCAGACAGTGATGCTTGAAGTAGAATGGAGAGCCTGGGAAGTCAAGCCTTCCAATGGAAAGGGTCTTGAATCTGAAGTCAGAGGAAGTGAGCCGAAATCTTGGCTCTACCACTTGTTAGTGACATGACCTTACATCAGTCAATTAACATGTCTATCATCTAGTTTTCCTATCTGTAAAACATGTGGGTTGCACTAGTTGGCCTCAGAGATCCCTTCTAACTCTAATTCTGTTAATTCATTCCCTTGGGTGCTTATATTGCATATCTCCTTCTTAAACTTCCCTTACCATCTCCAAAGGCCCAACTAATTGTCCATTTCTAGCTCTGCTACAGCCTGATGCTTCAGATGAAAGCTGCTGTCACTATTAATCATATAATTATGATAATACAAAAAGGGGGGACCAAAAATCAAGTGGGCAAAAGGGCAACAGCTGGCAACTTCAATTGGTAAACTCTGAGATACAATTAAATGAGCTATTGTACAAGGGATATTTCCAGTGGGAATAGTCAGTGCCAGGCATTTTCCCGGGAAGGGTTGTTTCAGTCAGAGTGGCTCATTTCAGACATCCTTGCCTCTTGCACTGAGCCGAACAGGCTGAATTTTATACATCACTGTATGCACAGGGCCCATCTCATGATTCATGAAGCTGTTGGAAGCAACAGGGGAAAAAAAAGAAAAGTAAAGTGAAAAAAAGAAGGAGGTAGCTGTGAGAGCTCCATGGACCACATTCTATCTGTGTACAATAATCCAGGTTAACAACCTTCCCTGTTAAAGGCAATATGGGATCATTTGTTAAGTAAACTCTCTCACACATGCAAAATTAGAGAAGTCTATTTTAGATATTGGGCTATGAAGCAGCAATAAAGTGCACAAATCCAATACATTTGTTTAAAAAGGGCAGCAGGGCGGCAAGATAAGACTCAAAATAAACAGGTTTTTTTTTCCCTGAAAGAGAATGTGTGCCTTCCCCATTTAGTACCCTAGGGATCATTCCTGGAAGTCAGCCTCATGGAGTTCAGCCACAGCTGCTGGCACAGATGAACAAAAGGATTTTAAAATAATAAGAAGGCCGTGGTGGGTCTAACTTCAGCTACTATGTGTGCTCATAGGTAAATCTTCCTCCCCCTCCCATTATCATGGTTTTTTTTTTGTTTTTTTGTTTTTTAAGGAATGGTTCAAAATAGATCTTATTTTCTTTCTTTTAAAATATTCAACTTCATATAGTCACATATCACATGGCTTTAACTTAGTATTGAGAACCAGAAAGGAAAACATGACCCCAAAACAACTGCACAGACTAGCCCTGTGTTGTGTTATGGTAGCCCAGTTCATCCAGGTTCAGTGATAAAGGAGGTTGATAGTCCTCTGTGTCTGGCAGATGGAGAAGCAAGGTCCACATTTGCTTTAAACATGTGTCTCTATCTGCTTCTTTCAAACTCCACCTATGGCTACTAAGTCATGAGAAAAGCATTTCATTACTCTTAAAGTATGATGTAAATAATAGTATTAGTACTATTACTATTATTAATATGGTTGTTATTATTAACATTTTCATATGGTTCCCTACAAGAATAACACTGTGTTCAAATAGAAGGAGCCAGAAGGGCTAAGCTAAGGATACAACTAATGAATTGTTAGTTGGGATTGGAATCACAGAATTTGAAAACTAGGGACTAGTCATAAATATATTTCCACCTCATCCATTCACAGGCTTGTTAAAGATTGTGGTGCTCTAGCACTGCCTTTCCTGGCACTTGCAAAAAAGGTGGGCATGATTGTGACAGTGCTTCTGGGGGTGCAGTCCTGAAAGCAATTCATTTTATTGGTCCTTAGCTTCCTCATCTGTAAAATGAGGGCATTAGCTTAGAAATTCTCTAAGATTCTCTGTAGTTGGTACTATATAATACGAGAATGTATCTTTTTTTCACCTAAGTAACTCTTTACTGTTCTGACCCTACTAACAAAGCTGTGGGTGGTATTGGATTGATGGAAGTAGAGTAGGAATGTTGAGGATTTGTAGAGGGCTCTGCAAATCTGGAAAGAGTTTTAAACTTCCAGTTCTTCACCAGTTGATACAGATTGATGTGAGCGGAGCCAGGAAGATAATTTATAACATAACAACATTGTGAAAATGAAAGAAAACAAATTTGATCAATGCAAAGATCAACCGCAATTCCAGAGGATGGATGATGAACACCATTGACTTCGAGACATAGAGGTGATGGAATAGATATGCAGGATATGACACATTTTTGGATATGACTGATATGGAAATTTGTTTTATTTGACAAAGCATATATATATGTATATTAAAGACTTTACATTTTTTTCTTAATTCCCCCCGCCCCAGCAGTGAACAGATGTGGGAGAAAGAGAAATGCTGGTTATTTGAAAAAAAATTAAAAAAATGAAACTACAACCTCTTGTCTATTCTTTTCCATCTTCTGTTTCCTCAAAAGAATTGCTGTCAATAAAAGGGAAAAAAATTACAATGTTTTAAGCTTGTTCCAAGACCCGTTAGCTATGCTACCTATGCTAGCTAGCTATACCTCTAGAACAGAATTTGTCAAGAACCTGGGTGTAGGTTCTGTATACTAGCTCAAATGGATCTTCTGTTCCTCAACAGAACCCTGAGCCATGTTATCTTATAGAAAGTTAATACAAATGAAATTAAATGAAATCACATTATTAATAATTCATATCTCTGTAGCATTTTAAAGTTGAAAATGTACTTTGCTATAACATGAGAACAGAACACAAAAGGATGAGAGCGGTGAAGATGTCCTTTATCCACAGGGTTTAGTTTAAGTCACTTGAAAAAATACCTAAATAAATGCCAACTAGAGATGAAAGAAAAAGAGATTTATCTCTGGCTCACATGAAGGTTATTCACTAAGATTACCTGTTGATATACAATACAAGTACCTGTTCAATGTAAGTACTACTAATAAAAACAAGCATGATAGTTCACGTTTATATAAGGTTTTAATGTTGACAAAGCATTTTGTAAGCATAATCTCATTTGATTCTCACATTGACCCTGTGAAACAAGTCTTATTGTTTTTGTTCAGTCTTTTCAGTCATGTCTGCCTCTTCATGACTCCATTTGGGGTTTTCTTTGCAAAGATACTGGAGTAGTTTGTCATTTATTTTTCCAGCTCATTTTACATATGAGGAAACTGAATCAAACTGGGTTAAATGACTTGTACAGAGTCACACAGTTAGTAAGCATCTGAGACCAGGTTTGGACTCTGTTCTTCCTGACTCCACGCCTGGCACTCTATCCACTGTGCAACCTAGTTGTCCGTTCCCCTAATACAGAGGAGAAACTATACTTATCAAGGTCAAGTGACACGGTGGGGACCACATTTACCAGCCACCTGGTAAATATCTGAGATGGGTTTTAAACTTAGGTCTTTCTGGTTGGAAATTCAGCACTCTATGCACTCTAGCAAAGAGAATTTGTCAAGAACCTGGGTGTAGGTCCTGTGTACTAGCTCAAATGGATCTTCCGTTCCTGAACAGAACCCTAAGCCATGCTATCTTATAGAAAGTTAATACAAATGAAATTAAATGAAATCACATTATTAATAATTCATATCTCTGTAGTATTTTAAAGTTGAAAATGTACTTTGCTATAAGCAACATTGTGAGGTACGTAAAACAAAGTATAATTATCACCCTCATTTTATAGATGAATAAATGCACAGAGAAGTGACATGAATTGTTTGACTAGCATATGGGAAGTACATAAACTGCACCCACTTTTAAATGCAACCAATCTCACATTTCTCCCAAACTATATGTTTTCAACTTCCCACCTATGAATATTTTTTGAAGGTAGAAGTAGGAAGCTGGCAAAGTGAGAGCAGAGGCACTAAATACATTCAAAGATCCAATAACTTTGCTTTTTGTTTGTAGTAATAGGTCCTTGGAAACTGTATTCCTTACTGACACAGGTAGAGTTATATGGTGATGGAGGGTAAATGCTATGATAGATGAGTGACCATTAATTCAACCATGAGTTTTATATATGTGTATTTATATGCTTATATAACATACATACGTATATCTGTTACATACCATTTATATCTGCAAATATATATACGTTATACATATATCTGTACATAAACGAGCATATGCATATGCATATGGCATGTACATACATATATGTGTGTGTATATATGTATATATATGTATATGTATGTTAAAGGCAGTATGTATATGGAACCAGCCTTGGAATCAAAAAGCCCTGCCTCTTATACATAATGTCTAAAAGACCCTAGGCAATAGAATTCTACCTGGCGGTTCCTTATATCAATGATGAAATCAGAAGTTTGATCCAAAGTGAGGCAGATGGATGGTTAGTTAGATAAATGATAAATCATAGATAGATATGCATCTGTATGTGTGCATATATACCCATAAATACATGCAATCGCATATATGTGAAGGTAACTATAAGATCATATACTTGTATAGAATGTTTCATGTAAAGGTAATGAGGTTTGCATTAGAGAGCCTATGTACATATTCATATATAGTGACACTTTTCCTGGCAGGTTACATATTTAAACAGCACATGCATACCTATATGGTATCACTTTTACTTTCCTGCTGCATTACTGAACTTTCTAAAGTAGACTCAATGTTTCAGTCATCCCTATGGAGTTATATTTACCTATGAGACAGCTGGCCCTCAGCAGAGCCATTCAGAACAGTCCAGAACTGTGAGCTGTCCGAGGTCTCTTTTTTTTTAACCTCCTTGGCTACTTTCAATGTCCAAAGAACCAAAACCATAGATTTAGAAGCAGAGGCAAGACCCATAAAGCATTATGTCTCCTCACTAGTTAAAATATAGGAAAATCTAAGTCCATGATGGAGGAGGAAATCAGAGATGACATCTTCAAACAGAGTAGTATAAAAGCACTGAGACTGAGCCATCATATTCATTGCTCTGCCCACTGATTAGTGCCAGCCCTTGGAGGAACTGGAAATAAGCATGGGGGGGAGGACTCAGAAATAGTCATGGTTCATCTTAATTAAAGATCAGCCTCCATGGACATGTTGAATTAATTCAGCATTGCTGAATTAAAGTGAATCCACACAATGTAAGTATATTTGATGCCTTTCCATTCCCTGCAGAAAGGGAGCCAGGACATTTTTTTCCTCCCCTGAGATACAGAATTTTGAGTCAGGAAGGTGCTGATAATCCACACTTACCATGGCAAAGGCTGAGTCCAGTGGGGTAGCATAATAACTTCTTACCAGCCCAGGACAATGGGATGGGACGTGATGCTCCCTCTTGTTGCTATTGGGGCATGATGTCTTTAGTGTATGGTTTCAATGATTTCCATGTATTTCATATTAAGGTATGAAAAGTAGGAAGAAGGAAAACATTTGGGTGCAATGAAGCATGGCCCAATTTTCTAATCCCAGCTTTAGTAAATATTCCTACTTTAAATCCTATAACCTACTTCCATCATATATAAAGCAATGAATCCTATGATTATTATTTATTATATCTTAAGTCTCAGGCAGTAGATTTAAAACATTAATTAGTTAATGCCTGTCATTCATTGTGGAAATGAAAAGACTTGCCTTTCATGGTAAGTAGTATTTCAGTGAAAATAAAATTTAAAGAAGTCCCATCTATTATTAAATGTTTCCATAGTACCACTCATCTTGCCAGAGGCAATAATGACTTCATTCCTTTTCAAGTGTGGACTTCTCCCTAGTGTGGTATTCTTCTCCCAGTTGTAGACAGAAAACTTTAGAGATCTCACTAAGAGACCGCAATCAAATATTGTCCATTGCAGTGTGCCAGGATAGAATTGAGAAAAACAGTTTCTTGAACTCTATTTCACATTTTTTTGTGGCCAAAGGTTGCTGTCATTTTATCCTCATTATCAAAATCATTCAAAGCAATTCAACAATCAACCCTCTGCTTGACTAAGATATTGATTGCTCTTGCCTCTGTGGAGCTTATGATATATTCAACTTACATAGAAATTATATTCTCATGTAAGATGAGAAAAAATCAGTACCTAAGAGAAATACAAATAAAGTACTATGTTAGGACTGTGGCACAGTAGAAAGAATACTTGATTAGAATCAAGAAAACCTGAGTTTGAATCCTGCCTGAAACACTTACTATCTGTGTGACCCTGGGCAAATCACTTAAAACCTCCTTTAGCCTCAATGTCTCATTTGTAAATTGGGGTAATAATAATAGCTTCTACCTTTCAGGGTTGCTAGGAGACTCAAATGAAATAATACATAAGCATTTTATAAACCTTAAAGTGTTATATAAAAGTTAGCTGTTAGTTTTATTGTTATTTTATAGCCATGTGATTGTGAGTGAATTATTTATCATTTCTGATTTTCCATTTCCTCATCATGAGCAAAGAGGAAAGAGTATTCCTTACTACAGGGATCAGGGAATACTTTATGGTGAATATATCATTTGGTCAGCATGTAAAAAGATAAGTACAAGTTCTACAGGTGGAATTGGCAAGAATGATATTCCTGGCAGAGTAAATATGAGCAACAGTACAAAGAAGAGTTTGGGATGTGTCTGAGGTACAATAAATAATCTAGTTGGGTTTATGATTATGATAATGAAGATTCAGTGGTACATTGTATCAGGGAAAATATCTGACCCTGAAACTGATTATAAATTCTAGGAACCAATATAGTAAGAATAGAAAAACTAAAATTGTGACTTGGTTGTATAACTTAGATTCAAGTATACAAACTGCTTGTTTTTTATGCCTACATTCTTTTCAGTAAACTTGTAACTGTACATGAGGTAGTTGAGATGATTAATTGCAATTTATTTCAGACAAAGATTCATGGTGTCTGTCTTGTTAAGGTCACTTTGGGTTTGGTCCTCAATTTTGCATACTCAACTACTTTTTTATATAATTAAACATGTCAAATTAGCCATATAATTAGTTTTATTTGCTTGCCACAGAATACCCTATACATGTATAGTTATTTTTTTAACAGTTGGTCACTCAGGCAAGTGTGGAATAATGGGATAATGGGATAGCAATAAACAATTATCTAGTTTTACTTGTTTATTTTATAGATGAGATACAAATACCAGATTTTTCTGAGGACTTAAAAGGAAGAATAAAAATCTATTTTACCTCATTTATCCAACACCCAATTTCCTATATTTATGCCCCACAATTGCTTATAATTGCAGTCCCAAGGATTCCTTTGTATTTGACACTACAAAGATAAGTGCTGTCTGTACTTTAGGAGTTTACATAGCAAAACCCCAAGCAAAGTGAAGTAATCTTTATGACTTTCAACAAGGTACTTAACCTCTGGTGACCTTAGCAGCTTTCTGGTGGAAAATAAGGGGTTTGGAACTAGATGATTTGTAAGGTCCCTTCCATTTCCAATGCTGTAATTTTGTTTTAAGGGTTGGGGCTTCACTCCTACTTTAGTTAATTTAATCACTGAAAACCTAGCCAGCTCAATTGAAAGAGTCAATCTACAATTTAAAGTAGGAATTAAAGAACTGTCTTATACCATCACCTTAATGTGTGAATAAGTCCTTAAAAAATGTCCCACCATCCTACTTTTCCTGTTTTCCTTCTTAGTCTCTCCTTTTACCCTGTCCTTCCCCAAAAGTGTTTTGTTTCTTACCACAATCTCCTCTAATACACCTTCCCTTCTATCACACCCCCATTTCTGTTACCTCCCCCCTCCTACTTTCCTGTAGGGTGAGATAGATTTCCAAACCCAACTGAGTGTATGTGGTATTCCCTCTTTGAGTCATTTCCTATGACAGTAAGATTCAAGCATTGCCTGCCACCCCCACTCCAACCTTTCCCTTCACTGTAAACGTTTTTCTGCAACTCTTTTATGTGAGATAATTCATCCCATTCTGTCTCTCCCTTCATCCTTCTCCTAGTGCATTTCTCTTTTTCATTCCTTAATTTTATTTTTTTATATCATCCCATCATAGTCAACTCACATCCATGCCCTCTGCCTATGTACACATCTTCTAATTGCCTAATAATGATAAAGTTCTTAAAAGTTACAAGTATTATCTTCCCATATAGGAATGTAAACATTTTAACCTTGTAGAATCCCTTTTGATTTCTCTTTCCTGATTATCTTTTTATGCTTCTCTTAAGTCTTGTTTTTGAAAGTCAAATTTTCTATTCAGCTCTGGTCTTTTCATAGGAAATGTTTGAAAGTTCTCTATTTCATTAAATATCCATTTTCCCCTGGAGGATTGTACTTAATTTTGCTGGGTAGGAAATTCTCGGTTGTAATTGTAGTGTTTTTGCCTTCCAGAATATCATATTCCAAGCTCTCCAATCCTGTAATGAAAAAGCTGTTAAATCTTGACTTTGACTGTAACTGTGACTGACTGTGGCTGACTATGTCTACATAATATTTGAATTGTTTCTGTCTGCTTGCAATATTTTCTCCTTGGCCTGGGAGCTCTTGAATTTGGCTATGATATTCCTGGGAATTCTCATTTTTGTATTTCTTTCAGGAGGTTATCAGTGGATTTTTTTTTCAATTTCTATTTTACCTTCTGTTTCTAGGATACCAGGGAAGTTTTCCTTGATAATTTATTGAAATATGGTGTCTAGGCTCTTTTTTTGCAATCATGACTTTTAGGTAGTCCACCAGTTCTTAAATCTCAATTTTTATATTCCTCAACCCTCTCCTCAATCTTTATTTTCCATATCAGTTGTTTTTTTACAATGAAACATTTCACATTTTCTTCTATTTTTTTCATTCTTCTGATTTTGTTTTATTGTTTCCTGATGTTTCTTGGAGTCATTAGCTGCCACTTACCCAATTCTAATTTCTAAGGAATTATTTTCTTCAGTGAGCTTTTGACTCAAGTCTCTCTTTCCATTTGGTCAATTCTGATTTTTAAGGAATTCTCTTCAATACTTTTTTTGTGCCTCTTTTATCATTTGGCCTAGCCTATTTTTAAGGTATTATTTTCTTCACTGTTTTTGTGCCTCCTTTACCAAGCTGTTAATTCTCTCTTCATATTTTTCTTGCATTCACTCTCATTTCTTTCCCCAGTTTTTCCTCTACCTCTCTGATTTTTAAAATCCTTTGTGAGTTCTTCCAGGAATTTTTTGGGGGCCTGAGACCAATTCGCATTTGTCCTTTGTATGTAGCTGTTTTGACTTTGTTGTCTTCTTCTGAGTTTGTGTTTGATCTTCTCTGTCATCATAGTAAATTTCAATGGTTAGGGATTTTTTTCTTTCTACTTTTCCCAAATTTTCTTGCCCTTAACTTGATGTTAAAGTTTGTCTCTGCTGCTATGGTGGAGAAGGAACTTTCCCAGATTTTGTGGTTTGTTTTCTGCTTCCCTCAGAGCTGGTTCTGGGGGTCTGTAAGTTTTCAGTTCTTCCAAGGTAGTATGATTTAAGGAGAGATGTGGTCACTGATCTCCTGGCTTGTGCTCTGGTCTATGAGTGACCATAAGCACTTCTCTTGGTCCTGTAACTGTGACTAGGGCCCCTCCTCCTGCTAGTATTTCTCCTTTCCCTGGAACTGTGACCTGGGACCACATCTGGGCAATGCAACAGAGTCTTGTATCCAGTGCCAGCAAAGGGTCCCCTGCAAACTTCTTCTGACAATTGTACAACTCCCTTATAGTCTGTTTGCTGAGAGTTCCTGAAGCCACAATGGATTCAGTCACCCTGAAAGCCTGGTGATGTCTTGCCAGGGTACCTCCTTCCCTGGATTGCCCTGTGCTAGACTGCACCCCACTTTCACCCCAAGACAGGACTTTCTTGCTGACTTTCTAAGTTGGAAAATTGTTTCACCCCATCCTTTCATTGGTTCTGCCACTCTAGAATTCATTTTGAGGAATTATTTTAATATTGTTTGGAGTAGAATTTGGGAAAGCTCAGAGGAGTTTCTGCCTTTACTCCTCTATCTTGGTTGTGTCCCTCCCAAGCATTTCTGATGAAAAGACCAGAGTTGAACAGAAAATTTTACATTCAAACAGAAGACTCAAGAGAAACATAAAAATGTAAACATGAAAGAATAATCATAAAGGATTCACTGGAGTTAAACTGTTTACATTCCTATATGGGAAGATGATACATGTAACTCCTAAGAACTTTATCATTATTAGGGCAGTTCTGCATAGAGAGAGCAAGGGTTTGAGTTGATTATATTGGGATAATCTCCCAAAAAGAAGTGTATGGGTAAGAAAAAGGGATACATTGGGAGAAATGAGAAGGAAGAGGTAGAATGGTGCAAATACTCTCATGTAAAGCAGGTGCATAAGCAACAGCTTTTATAGTAGGTGGGAAAATAGTGGTGGGTGGTGGGCGATGCTTGAACCTCTCATTAAAATTGGTTCAAAGAGGGAAGAATACACACACACACATACACACAGTTGGGTATAGAAATCTATCTTACCTAAAAGGGATATAATAGGGGAAATGGTTAAGAGATATGGGGGAGGCATAAGAGGGAGAAGTATTGGGGGAGGCAGTGTTTGGAAGCAAGACTGAGGATGGACAGAATAAAAAAGAGAGAGAGAAGGATAAACAGAGGACAATGTTATTGAGGGAAATACACAGTTAGAGCTCATAACTGTGGATATGAATGGAGCAAAGCTATATAAGAGAAGTGGATAACAGAATAGATTGGATTCAGAATCCAACAATATATTGTGTACAGAAGATACATTTGGGATAGAAAGAAATACACAAAATTGAAAAGAAGGACTAGAGCAGAGTCTATTATGCTTCAACTAAAGTGAAAAAGGTAGAGGTAACAATAATGACCTCAGACAAAGCAAAAGCAAAATTAGACCCAATTGAACGATATAATCAGGGAAACTACATTTTGCTAAAAGGTACCATAAGCAATGAATTAATATTAAAAAAATAGCAATTTATTTTTTTTCTGATAAATGCCTTGTTTCTCAAATAAACAGGCAATAGAGTCAAGTTTATTAAAAAAAAGCCATTCCCTAATTGATAAATGATCAAAGGATATGAACAGGAAATATTTTGAAGGAGAAATCAAAGCTATATATATATTCATATAAAAATACTCTAAATAACTATTGATTAGAGATAGGCAAATTAAAACAACTCTCAAATACTACCTCACACCTATCAGAAATGACAAACAGTGGAGGGAATGAGGGAAAATAGGTACATTAATGATTTGTTGGAGTAGTAGTGAACTGCTCCAACCATTCTGGAGAACAATATGAACCTATGTTTAAAGGGCTACAAAACTATGCAAACCCTTTGACCCAGAATTACCGCTACTAGGTACATACCTCACAAAGATCAAAGAAAAAGGAAAAGGACTTATATGTACAAAATATTTATCATAGCTCTTTTTGTAGTGGCAAAAATTAGAAACTGAGGGGTTGCTTATCAACTGTGAACTGGTTGAACAAGCTGTAGCAAATGATTTTGATAGAGTACTATTGTGCTGTAAGAAATGATGAGGAGCTGGTTTTAGAAAAAAAATGGCAAGACCTATATGAACTGATGCAAAGTGAAATGAGAATAACTGGGAAATCAATGTGCACAGTAATAGCAATGTTGTAATGAGGTTCAACTGTGAAAGACTTGACTACTCTGATTAATAGAGTGATCTAAGTCAGTTCCAAAGGGTTCATGATGCTATCCACCACCAGAGAGAGAACTGATGAACTCTGAATGCAAATTGAAATATAATTTTCTCACTTTTTTGGCAATATGGCTAATATGGAAATATGTTTTGCATGATTTCATATGTATAATAGATTTCATATTGTTTGCCTTCTCAGAGAGTGGGGCAGGGGTGGAAGGGAAGGAGAGAATCTGGAATTCAAAATATAAAAAGAAAATAATGTTTAAAAGAAAGGAAGAAAGAAACAAAGCAAGAAAGAAAGTTATTCTCTCCTGAGTAGGGAGGCAGCTTTAATGAGTATGATCCACTTTATAGAAGAATAATATCAACTGTGAAATGAAGATAGGATTCCTAGTCATAAAGCATTAGGCGCCATATTGCACAATCACTACATAGATATCCTACTTGTGCCTCTCTATTGTAGTGTTCTAAATTAGAACTCATTCTTTCTTTAGGTTTGCGGATATTTGTTAGATCATGCATTCTACAATTTGTTTTTACTACACTACCTTAATAAATGCCTTGTTTTTTGGTTTTTCAGTCATTTCATTTGTGTTCAACCCTTTGTGACCTCATTTTTGGGAGTTTTCTTGGCAAAGATAATGGAGTAGTTTGCCATTTCTTTCTCCAGTGGATCAAGTAAATCCATTTTGTCAGGAATCATAGGTTACACAGCTTGCTCAGGGTCACACAGCTAGGAATTGTCTGAGGCTGTGTTTGAACTCAGTCTTGCTGACTCTAGACTCAGTACTCTATCTACTGACCCACTAGTTGTCTCAATAAATGCCTCTGTTGAATGCTAATTCAGATTAACTATTGGATAATAGTTTATAGGAAGCGCAGATGTTAGGGTTCGTGAGTGACAATTTCAGAAACCCAGTGTCAAAGGGTTACTCCTGCAAGTCTGAGGGTATTAATCGCTCCTCTGGGATCAAAAACTTTGAATGTGAGACAAATTGGGGCAACAACTTTAGAGGTAGTGCTGCTCTATGATACTATTACCAGCAAAACAAAACAAAACACAAAACAAACAAACAAAACCCAAACACACAATACATGGACATTTGAATTATAAAAAGGGAAGTTACAGCAAAACCTCAAAAAAAGTAAGAAAAGAGTTCAAGTCTAGAGAATCCCATCACATTTGTATGACACCCTACCATTATAAAGTGCTTTCCTCACCACAACTTTGTGAATAACCTAATTCAGGCATTACTGCAGGCCTTAAGGTAGTGAGGTTGTACAGTAGATAGAGCAGTGGACCTAGAATCAGGAGAACCTGAATTCAAATTTGGCTTTAAATATTTACAAGCTGTGTGGTCCTGAGCAAGTCACTTCCTTTATTTGCTCCAGTTCCCTTAACTGTAGAATGGGAATAATAATAGCACCTACCCCCACAGTTGTAAGCATCAAATAGGCCAAGATTTGTTATTTATTTGTTCTTAACATTCATTAAAAAAAACAACACTGAATTCCAAATTCTCTCTGTTTCCCTCCTACCCATTGAGAAGGCAAGCAACATGATATTAATTATACATACGAAGTCATGTAAAACATATTTCCATATTGGCAATGTTGCAAAAAAAAGCAAGAAGTAGAAAGAAAGTGAAAAAAAATATGCTTCAATCTGTGCCCAGAGTTCATCAGTGCTCTCTTGAGAATAAGAACATTATTCATCATGTGTCCTTTGGAACTGATGAAACAATATTTGTAAAGTACTTATTAGTACAGTGCCTGGAATATAATAGGTGCTTAATAAATTCTTGTTTCCTTCCTTTCATTTTATAGATCAGGAGAACGACTCTCAGAAAAGTTAATTGACCTGTCCAAGGACTATGGCTAAATTCAAGACTCTTTGTTCCCAAACCAGAGCTCTTTCCCCAATACCATGATTTTTTTTGTTTGTTTTGTTTTGTTTTCCAACTAGAAAAGTCCATTATGTACATATGGGCAAAGTTTCCATTCTTTGGGAAATGTAAAATACAAATCACAGCTAGATGGCATGACATATGAATGTATCACTCTTTTGATTCTAGTTAATCCAGAAAGGCTTCCTGGATGTGAAATTCAAAGGGATCTTTCAATGAGAGGTGGATAAGAAACCTGCAGAAATTAGGAAAAAAGAATTGTTACACACATGGCTTATATACAGTGTGAGTGGGAGAAAGAGAGGAGATAGGAGAGGGAAGTACATGCTGGACAGGAAGGCTCTCCATTTTAAAGAAATGCTGTTGTTCTTATCAGTACAGCAGATATGACATTCCTTGAGTATACAACATCTGCTGTTTTTTCCCCCTTTTCAAAATAGTTATTCAATTACCCACGTGTACTTAAATGCTGCTGAGTATTCCAAGGTGCTCAGCTACAGGGGAAAATATTCAATATGAAAAATGTGTAAGGCTCTATTGATTAAATATCTGGATTCTTCATACAGTGAATGTGGGAAGGGATATGAAGTTCATCTCCAGTATTGCTCAGGCTCCCCTCATCTATTTAGATACAGGGGCAAGTTCTGATCCTCTTGAGAAATAGGCTCTATATCTATATGTATCTCTAATCTCATAATACATATGTGTATTATAAAACTATGTGTGTGTATGTATAAACTCATATATAACTCTATATGTATATGTATACACAGACACATACATGCATATAGTTGTTGTTGAGTCGTTTCAGTCATGTCTGATTCTCTGAGATCCCATTTGGGGTTTTCTTGGCAAAGATACTACAGTAATTTGCCATTTCCTTCTCCAGCTCATTTTACACATGAGGAAACTAAGGCAAAGAGGGTTAAATGACTTGCTTATCTAATGTCCGAGGCTGGATTTGAATTTAGGACTCCAGGGCTGGCACTCTATCCACTGCACCACCTAGCTACCCAACTCTCATTCTCTCTCTGTCTCTGTTCCTCTCATAATATATATATATATATATGTACATAAATACATATATATATACTTATTTTATTATTATATACTTATTGAATATCATCTATAAAACAACATATAAAACTATATATCTGTATGTGTATAAACAATTAATACCAACTCAATATTATTTCTCTGAGGATGGCACCAAAAATATCGAGTGAGTGAGTGTGATAGTTACTATCCTTTACAACATTATAATTTGGGAGGTGAGGGTATAGGGTGAATGATTTTATTGTTGTGGGTTTTCCCTATATGGAAAAGATAGTGAGATACTAATGATGAGCACGACTCAAAGTCCCTTGGTGCCAACCCTGACAATATTTGTTGGTTCTGCTCACCCATATGAAGTGGATAAAGTCATTGCATTGCTTGTTCCACAAGGAAACCTACCAGACATTTACTGGGTGCAAAAAAAAAAATAACACAGGAGAAATATCAAACCCATTGATGGTATTATTTTTATGGCTTCTGAACCTGTTATGATACCTTATGATAGCTTTTATACTCTCTCATTGTCTCTAATAAACCATATCCCCAGAAAAAACTAATAAACAACAGCAGCAGCAACAACAAAAACACCTACTGAGATTAATAATTCCTCTGTAATTTAGAATTTTAGAGAGTTATCTGGCATATCAAGAAGTTCAAGTGATTTGCCCATGGGCATAAAGCCGGTATATGTTGGAGGCAATACTGGAACATAGACAACACTATGCCAGTAAGTATTGAACAGTCACCTCTCAGGGTAAGGGGTATTACATAAAGCACAATTTTAAGTTTAATCTGAATTATTTAAGTCTAGACAATCAACTACTCAAAAAATCAAGCTCTGATTTGTAATATTTGCTGATTTCTGAAGTATAAATGCTCACACTGAAAATTTAACAATCACCTTTCATGACTTCAAGCTGACTCAAGCACATACTTTAACCCAGATATCTCTGATGCTGAGGCTAGCCCTGAATCCACTATGCTAGTCTGCTTCTAGACAACAACTTAATTTGCATACTAGGAAGTCACCTTTAACTTTTTCTAATAACCCCATAAAGATTTATCACTCTTAAGGATGTCTACAATATTTTAATCTAATTCCATTTTGGGACTGATAATATTTTGGGGATAACAAGTTCCACATGTTCATTCCCTCCTCCCTCAGGAGTCAGTTCATTGAAGTGTTGACTTTGATGTTCTTTCATGATGGGAAGGTGGTCCTGGGTTCTCAACACTTGTGCCTGTGGAATATAATCTCTAATAAATCCTATGAAGCTGTAAAGGGTTTCAGAAAGAACTTGGGGAGAGAGTCTTTGAGAGTCATCATCACTAAAGCTGGAGAATCCCATCTCATGGGCCCAGGCTGGTGGACTCTTTCCACCCTCAATGATACTAGAGGGCCGTTGACCACATCATTGAGATCAGTATAGATTAACATGAGTACCCATACTAACAAAATCACAGTTCCTTGATGCATTAAAGTATGTAAAGGAGTGCTTACTTTTATTTATCCTAAAACTACCTCCTTCAAGCTTCAAGTGGAGCTCAAGGACCCTAGATACTATTCATCTCTAATTTAAGGGAAACTAGATGGTTCTAGGATTATTAAATTGCCCTGCTTGGAGGCCATGGAGCCTACCTGAATATTGAAAGTTCTGACATGGGACTGAGGGGTCTTGCTAGAAAAGAGTAACAGTGGTATTAACTATGGAAGACTTTTCTGGGAGGTGCCTTAGAAGCAGAGTCTAGAAGGATATAGAAAAACAGTTCTTGGCAAAGGGGAATAAAGTTGTGGCTGCCTAAGCAAAGAGTTTTCTACAGAATATAGCAAGGACAGAAGAGCAAAGGAGGACAAATCCACATTTGTGTCCACTAGAAAAATAAATTACGGACAGTCTCATTTTAATATTACAAAGGTAAGGGTTGCCTATCTGGCTCAAAAAGGAATCCAGGGGATGAAGAGATTAGATATGTTTAAACTATGAGAATTGACTTAGTCTCTCATTTTGGGGTCCCATGCATCTGTACAGAGAAGAAGGATAATAATTCAGGGAGACAGTTGGTGGTGGAGGTGGGAATGGGAATGGGGAGGGATAGAACTTCCACTGTCAGTGCTTTTCAAAATAAGGCCCAATGTATTTATGTACATAGCCAATTCAACAAAAATTCTAAAACATCTATGTTAATAATAGAACACATTTTAAAAAATATTTTTAATTTTATTATTTTATTATTAATTTATGGGATAAAACACGCATTTCCATAGCATAGTATAATGAAAATATGATTTTTCATGAAACCACAAATTTATTATGTACAACTTGCAATTCCATTAAAATGTAGAATAGTTATCATGTAAATTTCTTTTTCTTTATTCTTTCCTTTTTTTTTCTTCCTTTCATCCCACCCAAGAGATGGAATGGCTACCATTAGACACAAATGTGTGTATGTGTGTATACATACATATACATATATGCAGAAATGTATGTATGTATGTATATGTGAAATAATTCTGTATGTGATTCAGTGTATCAGTTCCTTCTCTGGATGTAGATAGTACACATTTATAAACTGTTTTAAGATTTACAATAAATTTTTCTCAGAAAAGACCCAGTGAGGGTAAGTATAATATCCATTTTACAGATGAGGAAAATAAGGCTCAGAGAAGGAAAGTGATTTGCTCATAGTGTGAAGTGTTCATAGTATGAAGGGCTCTGTAACCTGGATTTGAACCTGAGACTTCTGATTTGAAATCCTATACTCTTTCTAACATCCTATTCTACCCTTTGTCCTATACTGAACTTTCCATATACTATCTGTAAATGACTGTGAATTGTCACTGGGACTTGCTGTAGAATAGTTACAGTTCTCTACCTTTTCCCCCACATACCTCTAAGACTGTATGCTGCCTTTTGTGATTTCTATAACCTTACAAGGCCTCTATTACGTCCATATGTTCCTTTTAATCAAATGACAGCTAGATAAGCATGATAAAACCAGGAACAGATCATTTGTGCATGTTTCAGGGATAGGGGAAATGAGGATGGAGATAGAATGACATAACTGTGTGGTTCCCCTTTGAATTTTAATGATAGCATAATTTCCCATCATTAAAGTTGTTTAACCCAAGGCTTTGGGTTTGTTACAGAAACACTGAACTGCAAAGATCAATCATATAGCCATCATACTTAAAAGACCCTAAGAGCCCAACAGTACCCAATAATGAAGGGGCTGGGAGATAGTGGGAAAGGGAGCACAAGATTTGGTGATCCCAATTCAATCCCTTTCATATGAGATGGGATTGTTATCACCTTATGTCTTGTCCTTTCCTGTCTCTGCACTTCCACTTCAAATGGCAGTGTCATTGGAACAAGAAGGACATCAGGGTAAACCAGATGCCACTTTGGGCCATGTGGAATCAATGTAACATATGCAGGGAATCTGACAGGAACAAAGTAGAATTTGTTTTTGCTCTGAAGTTTATGACAGACTGCAGTTGTATGGCTGCAATTTTATGTGTTTTCTTAATGAATTTTGTAATTGCTATTTAATTATTGTTCTTTGGTTTGGGCTGGATTCCTTCCCAAGGATGCTGGATTGCTCCAAGAAAAAACAAGGAGATACTTATTTTGAATTCAGGGACAGCTTTCATTCATGCAGGTTGCTGTAGGAACAGGCTGTATATATTACACTTTAAGCATAAAACCTTTATGTTACCTCTAGCCCAAATAAACAAAGGCCTTGGTTCTTTAACATGTTAACTACCTGAAAATACAAGCCAGTTTTTTTTTTAATTTTCACTTACAATTGAGTGTGCAAATTGTCATATCTATAGAGTTAGGACTTAATGCAAATAGACTGGTCAGTTTTAAGATGAATTGTTGTAAAATTGAAGTCAGTTTATTTTTTCTTCTCAAATGAGCACATGAAGGAAAATGAGGTACATTTTAATATATGTACATATACACATATGTATATATACATATATATCATATATGTGTATGTGTACATAAATATTTATATATACATATATACATAGTTAAGAAACAAAAATTTTGTCTTTTAATCCCCTCATGAAAATTGGACTTGGCTCATTGCCAAGAACAGAATATATGTTTTCTATTTTTAGTGTCACCAAATGAAAATGAGGAGATGAGGCCTGGGACAAGTTGAAACAAATCAGAACACATTAAATAATCTTTTTGCATTTATTGATAGTCATTTTAGGACTTTGTTTTATAGGAAGTATTTCTGGAGGTGGGGGTTGCTAATGTGTGAGTTATGAGATGACAGGGTACATAATCTTCCTTGAGTAGCCAGAGAAAGTGATCATGAGCTGAAATGAGTATGTACAACTATGTGTCAAAGTGTAATTCTCTAAGCAGGGCCAGTGAAGTTGGTGAACAACAGACATATTTTAAGTGTTGACTAACATGTTGGTAGGAGTCAATGTTTTCTCATTGTAGGGCTATATGAAATATATTTGCCTTTATCTCCCAATAGAGCCTAAAGGTAAGATTATGAAAATACTGTCTTCAAAATACAAAGTGATTTTATTATTCCTACTCTAAGAAGACCCAGTATAGCAAGTTATAAATGCATAACAATGATAAAATATAAAGTGAATGGTTATCATAGAAAAGAACTCTTTACAGAATAGACTCATCTTTAGCAAAATAATCTTCTAGAAGTTGGGCTTTTGTGATATAATTTCTCTCCATAAGAATTTATGTCTTCCTGTATTCTTCCTCCTTGTCTCCCACTCACCATAAACTACATAGTTGGAGAGCTTGGAGTGATGGTACCTTTGGGAAAAGGAACTATATTACCTTTTAGTTTGTAAAACATGACCTGGAGAACATTAAATATATTCTAAGGCGTGCTCTATACTTTAGAAAAGTAGATTTCAAATGAAAGATAATATGATCCTATGACATGAGACACTAAAATTAAATTAGCTCAAGGGGGATTATGAATTTAGAGTTGGAAGGGATCTGAGAAATCATTTAGTCCACCCCTCCCCATTTTGTAGAAGAGAAAAATGAAGGCAAGAGAGATAAAATAATCTGGTCTAGGTAACACAGGTCAGAAAGAACAGGAACAAGATTTGAACTGAGATCCTCTAATGCCGGAAGCAGTACTTTTTCTACTACATCCTTTTTGTAGGCTCTTTAGAAAGAAGTTCCAGCAATGTAGCCATAAACAATTCTGATTAAAAAGACAAGGCAGAGCTGTTTAAAGAACCCAAAGTGTCTCTGTGTGGTTCTCATTCATGAGGTAAGATTTTAAGAGCATAAAAAATGAATGACTGGATACAAAACAATGGCCAGATACTGTAGTAGCAGTGTCTTTGAAACTTAAATAGATTTGTTATCTCATGAATGTTGGTACTCTGTCCTGGAGGCTGAAATCCATTTATGCCTACCCAACTTGGCTGACTCTTGTTTATGTCCTGCCATAAATTTACCACAGAGGGCACACATAAAATCCTTGGTATCTCTCTGGAGCATTCTTAGCAATGTGAGTGTGACACCTGTCTCACCAAATGGGGCACACTGCAGTATAAACAGAATGAATCAGTATGGATGCAGCCTTCCTTAATCCTACAGTAAACTCACATGCCCCTACATACATTTCTAGTGAGGGAACAAAGTATTTGAGTTGCCGAGCCGATGGTGCTGTTCTTGAACCACCAGCTCATCTGCCAACTCTGTTCTACTCTGTGACATATGCATGGAAAGGTTTTCCCAAATGCTGCATCACCCCCATTCCACTCCCAACCAGTTCATGCTTGAATAATGCTAATGTATTAAACTCTTCCTGTTAGGTTAAGATACTCAAGAGATGAAAGAGAATACTACTCAAAATATTAAAAGTAAAAAGTCTATGGTCTATAAACTGCTCTGGAGCTTCCATTCAGATCTAGAGACCTGGATTCTCCTCTCTCTTGTCATGACCAATCCCCTCTCTCCCATCCCCATTCACAGGACGCATATACTCAATACAATATAATCAGCCATATAGTGTATTGAACATAGTAAAAATGGATAGCAATTGTTTATGCATTCATCCACTTCCATATACAAATGTGTTCCTGCTTGCCATCCCCCAGATTTTGGAGTGTGGTCAGGGAATTCTACGGAGGTACCTACTTGTATCTACTGGAAAATGAATAAGGGTAGAGGGTATATCTGGAACCCTTCAAAACAAAACAAAAGCAGGGTAAGAACATTAAGAGGAAAAATCTTCCCTTCCTTGCTCAATGGTTGGCAGGATTTTAAATCTTCCGGAGTTAACTTTTGTAGTTTTTCTCCAAATGCTTTGGCCCCAGTCTCTGCTCCATAATCCGTGTTGCCCCTCATGATTATCTTGGGAAATCTTATTCACTATAGTTTCAAGTAGTAGTGGATATAAATAGTGGTTGTTGTAGCTACAGTTAGGATTACTCTGGTCAATATATTTAACTGCTTTATTTTGTGTGTGTGCATACATACATACATATACATACATATATACACATACACACATATATATGTGTGTATATATATATATATATATATATATATATAACCTCAATTTGTCCTTATTTGTCAACTTCTCCTCCCTCTCAGAAGACTATTCCTGATGATAAAGCTTTTCTTTTTTCAAACAGGAAAAAAGAAGTGGAAGAAGAGAAAAAACAAATCAGCTACTTCTACAAAGGAGTGGTACATATCTTCTCATATCTCTTCTTTGGGACCAAACTTTTCTCTATAATTTCATTCATTTAAAAATATTTTGTGGCTGTTGTTCTTTTCATACCTCCTTTATGATTAGCAAGCTTCAGTGGTTGACTCTAAGACCAAATATAAAATCATCTCTTTGGTCTTTAAAGTGCTTGATGACCTGGCCACTTCTTGCCCTTCCAGTCTTCTGATGCCTTACTTCCCTCCACATACTCTATAATCCAGCTAGCCTGAACTATTTGCAGTTCCTGACATGGAATATTCCATTTCCCATCTCTGAACCTTTGCACAGGCTATCTATTCCTCAAGCCTGCAATTTTTTTATTTTGTTTTTCCTGCACTTCTACCTCTTAGTTTCATTGGGTTCCTTTAAGACACAATTGGAATCCTATCTTTTTCATAAGGCCTTTCCTGGTCCCTCAAACTTCTGAAGTCTTCATCTTTCATATTACCTTTATACCTTTTTATATATAATTTGTACACATCTGGATATTTGCATGTTGTCTCCCCAAATTGATTGTATGTTCCTTGGGAGCAGAGATTGTGAAGTTTGCTTGTTTGTCTTTCTTTTTATTCCTATCAGCACAGGGCCTAGAACATAGTAAGCATTCAATAAATATTCCTGCTGACTGACTGGCTAACTTTATAATTACTTTTTTGGAGTCATTTTGTAAATTGTTTTCCCGGCTTAGCTTATTTCACATTGAATCAGTTCATATACGTTTTTCCATATGTCTCTGTATACACCATATAGTGCTGTAATAGTCTGTTGTGCTCATGTAACAAATTTATTTAGCCATTCCATAATCAATGGGCATTCACTTTGGAGTTCTTTGCTGTCACAAAAAAAAATGTTGCTATAAATATTAGAGTGCATGTGGTACCTTTCTTTTTTCAATGATCTCCTTGGAGTGCATGCCTTACTGTGGAATTTTTGGGTCAAAGTACATGGATATTTTAGTTACTTTATTTGCTTATTAACAAATCAGAAATTCAAAATTAATGGCAGCTGCTACTTGCAGATGACCACATAATGATCATCGTGTCTGGATCGTATTACAACTGTCCACCTTCCGAACTACCTGTTTGGCAGTCAGGAAAGCTGAAATCTCAAGGACAGTGAGAGTAAAAGAAGGAACTCATTTTATATGACCATATCCATACCTCACACCCTCTCTAGTTTGCTATAACTTGTAATGAGTATTTGCTCCCCAAAATTCTCAGTGGGGGGAAATACAATTAGATCCTAGAGTGTACAAGGAAAAATTTCAGAGGTAAATGAAAATTATTTTTAAAAAAATATTTGTTTGTTGTTTTCAACATTCATTTTTATAATATTTTGAGTTTTAAATTTCTCTCCCTCCTTCCCTTCCCCCTCACCAAGACAGCATGTAATTGCATATAGGCCATACATGTACAATCATATTAAACATATTTCCTTTTTTTGTTAAGGTTTAATGTTTTTTTTCTTTTTTAATTAATTTATTTTGATTTATCAACAATCACTTTCATAAGCTTTTGAGTTTTAAATTTTTCTCCCCCTTCCTCCCCATCATCCTCCACAAGACAGTGCACAATCTGATATAGGCTATGCATATGCATTCCTATTAAACATACTTTCACATTAGTGATGTTGTAAGTAAAAATTAGAACCAATAAAAGGAACCACCAGAAAGAGGAAACAAAACTCAACAGAAGAGAAAAAAAATAGCAAATAGTATGCTTCAATCTGCATTCAAATTCCATAGTTCTTTCTTTGGATATGGATAGCATTTTCCATCATGGGGCCTTTGGAGATGTCTTAGATCCTTGTATTGCTGAGAAGGGTTAAGTTTATCAATATTAGTCGTCACACAACATGGCTGTTATTGTGTAAAACATTCTCTTGGTTCTGCTCACTTCACTTAGCATCAAACCATACAAGTCCTTCCATGTTTTTCTGAAATCAGCCTGTTCATCATTTCTTATAGCACAATAGTATTCCATTATGTTCATATTCCACAACTTGTTCAGCCATTCCCCAATTGATGGGCATCCTCTCAATTTCCAGTTCTTTGCCACCAGAAAAAGAGCTGCTATAAATATTTCTTTACATGTGGGTCCTTTTCCCGTTTGTATGATCTCTTTGGCATATAGCCCTAGAAGTGCTATTGTTGGGTCAAAGGGTATGCACATTTTTATAGCCCTTTGGGTATAGTTCTAAATTGCTCTCCAAAATGGTTGGATCATTTCACAACTCCACCAACAGTGCATTAGTGTTCCAATTACCCACATCTTCTCCAACATTTATAATTTTCTTGTTTTGTCATCTTGACCAATCTGATAGGTGTGATGTGGTACCTCAGAGTTTGTTTTGATTTGCATTTCTCTAATCAATAGTGATTTAGAGAATTTTTTCATATGACTATAGATGGCTTTAATTTCTTCTTCTGAGAACTGTCTCTTCATATCCTTTGACCATTTATCAATTGGGGAATGACTTGTATTCTTATAAATTTGACTTAATTCTCCATATATTTTAGAAATTATGCCCTTGTCAGAGACGCTGGTTGTGAAAATTCTTTCCCAATTTTCTACCTTCCTTCTAATCCTAGTTGCAATGGCTTTGTTTGTGCAAAAACTTTTTAATTTAATATAATCAAAGTTATCCATTTTGCTTTTCATAATGTTCTCTATCTCCTTTTTGGTCATGAATTCTTCTGTTCTTCAGAAATCTGATAGGTAAACTATTCCTTGCTCTCCCCGTTTGCTTATAGTATCAGCCTTTATGTCTAAATCATGAATCCATTTTGACTTTATTTTGGTATATGGTGTGAGATTTTGATCAATGCCTAGTTTCTGCCACACTCTTTTCCAGTTTTCCCAGCAGTTTTTTTTTTCAAAGGGTGAGTTCTTATCCCAGAAGCTGGGTTCTTAAGATTTATTAAATAATAGAATACTACTGTCATTGACTACTGTGCCTTCCACTGATCCACCACTCTATTTCTTACCCAGTACCAAGCAGTTTTGATGATTGTTGCTTTATAATACAGTTTAAGATCTGGAATGGCTAGACCACCTTCCCCAGCATTTCTTTTCATTAGTTCCCTTGATATTCTGGACCTTTTGTTCTTCCAAATGAATCATTACTTTTTTCTAACTCTATAAAATAATTTTTTGGTAGTTTGATTGGTATGGCACTGAATAAGTAAATTAGCTTAGGTAGAATTGTCATTTTTATTGTATTAGCTCAGCCTACCCATGAGCAACTGATGTTTTTCCAATTATTTAGATCTGACTTTATTTGTGTGAAAAGTGTTTTGTAATTGTGTTTATATAGTTCCTGGGTTTGTTTCGGGAGATAGACTCCTAAATATTTTATAATGTCTACAGTAAGTTGAAATGGAATTTCTCTATCTCTTGCTGTTAGGCTTTGTTGGTAATATATAGAAATGCAGATGATTTATGTGGGTTTATTTTATAGCCTGCAACTTTGCTAAAGCTGTTTATTATTTCAAGTAGTTTTACTTCATTCTGCAGGATTCTCTAAGAATATCATCATGTCATCTGCAAAGAGTGATAGCTTTGTTTCTTCTTTGCCTATTCTAACACCTTCAATTTCTTTTTCTTCTCTTATCGTGAAAGCTAATGTTTTCAGTACGATATTGAACAACAATGGTGATAATGGGCATCCTTGTTTCACCCCAGATCTTATTGGAAATGCTTCTAATGGGGAAATGCTTGCCCCCATTACATATAATGTTTGATGAATGTTTTATAGGTAGCTGCTATTTATTATTTTAAGGAAGACTCTATTTATACTGATGCTTTCTAGTGTTTTTAATAGGAATGGATGTTGTATTTTGTCAAAAGCTGAGATGATCATGTGGTTTCTATTAGTTTTGGTGTTGATATGATCAATTATGTTGATAGTTTTCCTAATATTGAACCAGCCCTGCATTCCTGGTATAAATCCTACCTGGTCATAGTGTATTACTCTTGTGATAAGTTGCTGTAATCTATTTGCAAATATTTTATTTAAATTTTTGCATCTATATTCATTAGAGAAATCAGTCTATAATTTTCTTTCACTGTTTTGACTCTTCCTGGTTTAGATATCAGCACCATATTTATATCATAAAAAGAATTTGGTAAGACTCCTTCTTCATCTATTTTCCCAAATAGTCTATATAGTATTGGAATTAATTGTTCTTTAGATGTTTGGTAGAATTAGCATGTAAATCCATCTGGCCCTAGAGATTTTTTCCTAGGGAGTTCATCAATGGCTGGTTCAATTTCTTTTTCTGAGATGAGGTTATTTAAGTATTTTACTTCCTCTTCTGTTAATATGGGCAATTTATATTTTTGTAAATATGTATCCATTTCACTATGATTGTCAATTTGTTGGTATACAGTTGGGCAAAATAGTTCCTAATTATTGTTTTAATTTCCTCTTCCTTGGTCATAGATTCATTCTTGATACTAGTAATTTGGTTTTCTTCTTTCTTTTTTTTCATTCTTGATACTAGTAATTTGGTTTTCTTCTTTCTTTTTTTTAATTAAATTAACCAAAGGTTTATCTATTTTATTTTTTTTTCATAAAACCAGCTCTTAGTTTTATTTATTAGTTCAATAGTTTTCCTAATTTCAATTTTGTTAATTTTTCCTTTGGTTTTCAATATTCCTAATTTGGTATTTAATTGAGGATTTTTAATTTGTTCTTTTTCTAGTTTTTTTTTTTTACTTGTATGCCCAATCCATTGATCTCCTCTTTTTCTATTTTATTTATGTAAGCATTTAGAGGTATAAAACTTCCCCTAAGAACTGCTTTTGCTGTATCTCATAAGTTTTGGTACGTTGTCTCATTATTGTCATTCTCTTGAATGAAGTTATTGATTGTTTCTATAATTTGTTGTTTCACCCAATCATTTTTTAGGATTAGATTATTTAGTCTCTCTTGAGTATTGTATTTGAAGATCAAATTTTCTGTTGAGCTCTAGTCTTTTTATCTGGAAGGTTTGGAAGTCCCCTATTTTGTTGAATGCCCATATCCTCCCTTGCAACATCATGCTCATTTTCAATGGGTAGTTGATTCTTGGTTGTAATCCAAGCTCCTTTGCCTTACAGAATATCATATTCCATGCCCTACGGTCTTTTAATGTAGAAGCTGCAAGGTCCTGTGTAATCCTGACTATGGTTCCATAATATTTAAATTGTTTCTTTCTGGTTGCTTGCAGTATTTGCTCTTTAATCTGGTAATTTTGGAATTTGGTTATTATATTCCTTGGCATTTTCAATTTGGGATCTCTTTCAGTTGGGGAGCGGTGGATTCTATCTATGGCTATTTTACCCTCTGGTTCTAGGACCTCAGGGCAGTTTTCCTTGATGATTTCCTGGAAGATACTGTCCAGTCTCTTTTTTTCATTGTGATTTTCAGGTAGATCCATAATTTTTAAATTGTCTCTCCTGGATCGATTTTCCAGGTTAGTTGTTTTACCAATCAGGTATGTTTTCATCTATTTTTTCATTTTTTCTTGTTTCTGTTTGACTGATTCCTGCTTTCTCATAGAGTCATTAGCTTCCATTTGCCCGATTCTAATTTTTAACAAATTGTTTTCTTCTATTAGATTTTGTTCCTCCTTGTACAATTTGGTCAATTGTATTTTTTAGGGATTTGTTTTCTTCAATGTACTTTTTTTCCAGTTGATCAATTGTATTTTTTAGGGACTTGTTTTCTTCAGTGTACTTTTTTTCCAGTTGGCCAATTGTATTTTTTAAGGACTCTTCTACTTCCCTCATTTGACTTTTAAAATCCTTCTTGAGCTCTTCTAAGAAGGCTTTTTGGACTTCAGACCAGTTCATATTACCTTTTGAGGTTCCAGATGTGGGTTTGTTGACAATGTTGTCTTCTTCAGAATTTCTGCTTTGATCTTCACTGTTCTCATATGAATCTATGATATGTTTCTTTTTACTCATGGTGTTTGATTTTTCACTGGCCTCTAAAGAGATTGATCTCTCCTGCTGGGGAGCAGGGGACACTGGCCCAAGCTTCTTGTGTTGGGAGCCCAAGTCTTAGTCACTGGCTTTGTGTGCTGGGACCTCCGATATTGGCAATTGGAGGCTGTAGGGTTCTGGCATCTTACCTGGTGTTGGACTGGAATCAGCAAGGCTAGAACTCTAGGGCAACTCTAGGTTGCCTGCTTTTCCTTTCCTTTTGCTTTATTCAGCTCCTTTCAGATGGATATTGCAGGGTATTTATCTGTCTGGGGCTCTTTGTAGTGCTGCTTCCCTTATTTTTGCTGAGGCACTAGGAGACCTGTTTGCTGTAGAATGCTGAGGCACCTAGTGGTTTTCTGAACTGGTTTCCACTGGTTCCCCTGCCCTGAGGCACTCTGAGGTCCAGGTGTTGGTGTTTGCCTGCTCCACCACCTGGGTTTCAGGATCTCCTACTAGTATGCTAAAGTGGGGCTTTCCGCTAGCTGGCTGGTATACCTCCAATTCTGTGCTGCTCCACTTCCCCCAGGGAAGAGGGGCCTTTACCATTAATCCCTCAAGTTACCTGGGCTACTGGACTGCTGCTCCCCATCTTTCTTCTGGTTCCAACATATTTCCACATTAGTGATGTTGTAAAGAAGAATTAGAACCAAAGGGAAAAACCATAAGAAAGAAGAAACAAACAAATACAAAAATAGAGAGACAGACAGACAGAGAGAGAGAGAGAGAGAGAGAGAGAGAGAATAGTGTACTTTTATCTACATTCAAACTCCATAGTTCCTTCCCTGATGTGGATAGTATTTTCTATCATGGGTCTTTTGGAATTGTCTTAGATCCTTGCATTGCTGAGAAGAGCTAAGTCTATCAAAGTTGGTCATCACAGAATGTTACTGTTACTATGTACAACATTCTCCTGGATTTGTTCACTTTACTTAACATCAGTTTAGGCAAGTCTTTCCAGATTTTTTTGAACTCTGCCTCCATATCATTTTTTATGGAACAGTAGTCCATTACATTGGTCCATTAGGCAAGTCTTTGATTTATATACCATATAAATACCATACCATATATTTATATACCATAACTTGTTCAGCCATTCCCCAACTGATGGGCATCTCCTCAATTTCTGATTCTTAACTATAACAAAACAGCTGCTATTAATATTTTTATACGTGTGGGTCCTTTTCCCATTTTTATGATCTCACTGGGATACAGACCTAGAAGTGGTATTGCTGGGTCAAAGGGTATGCACATTTTTATAGCCTTTTGGACATAGTTCCAAATTGTTCTCTAGAATGATTGGATCACCTCACAACTCCACCAACAATGCATTAGTGTTCCAATTTTCCAATATCTTCTCCAACAGGAAATAACAATTCTTAGAGATAAATGGCCAAGATGTAGATATGGGATGCATTGCTCCTGTCAGCTCCAGAATTTTCAGTTCCTGAAAAATCATTTGAGGTGAATTTGAACATCAACATCTCTCTCTCTCTCTCTCTCTCTCTCTCTCTCTCTCTCTCTCTCTCTCTCTCTCACACACACACACACACACACACACACACACATACTCCCCAGTATGTAATATACATACACTTTTATATTAATGTTGTTAATACCTACTGATACTCTCCCTCCTCTTTCCACCCATAGAACAATTCCTCAAAACAAATATTGTGAAAAAAATCACCACATTGCCCATGTATAGCAATTTATTCCTTATTCTATACCTTTATTCCATCACATCCCTGGCAAAGGGAGAGAGGCAAACTACCACCAGCCTTTGAAAGTAAAGATTGGTCAAAGCATTGATCCCAGTTTGGGAGTTTTTCTAAATTGCTTTGCTTTACATTATTTCAGTCATGATGTGAATTGTTCTCTTGGTACTGCATATTTTGCATCAGTTCATACAAGTCTACCCAATTTTCTCTAAATTCTTCATATTAGTCATTTCATGGAACACATTTAATAATATTCATTTGCATTCACAAACAGCAATTTGCTCAGCAATTACCCAATAGATAATGTTTGATGATTCCTGCTTATTTGAAATTTGATAATGCTAGGGTCCTATTACTTTACTTTTGTTTTCATTATTTCCATCATAAAAAAAGGGAAGGAAAAGAAAAGAAAATTACTTTGATAGTCATATAGAAAATGGATTGAAGAAGATAATAGAAATCAGGTGGGGAGATCAACAAGGAGTATTGTTGCAATAATCCAGAGAAGAAGTGATGAAGGTTTGAACTGGGGCCATGGCCATATGAATGGATATAATGAGATGGATTCAAGAGATGCTATGGAGGAAGTAATGAAATGATTTGGCAGCTGATTAGATATGAAGAGTGAATAACTGAGGGTGACTTAGAGGCTACAAATATGAGAGAACATAAAGATGGCACCCTCAATATAAAAGGGGAGTTCATGAGAGTGGTAAGGTTTTTTGGGTGGGAAAAATAATGAGTTCTATATTGCCCATATGCAATTTGAGAAGTATGTAGGATATCTAGTGTGCTATGTCTAATAGGCCCTTAGAGATGTGGGACTGGAACTCAGCAGAAAAAAATGGATTGGCCATAGAAATCTTGGGAGGCATTTTCATAAAAATCAATTAATCAAAATTATTCATTAAATGTTTATTATTTCCAGAGATTGTGTTATATGCTAGCCATAAAAGTACAAAGAATGAAACAATCTATACTCACAAGTATCTTATGTTACAATGGAAGAGACAGCAAGTACAAATAAAGATATATAAAGCATAAATACAAAGTGAATGAATAGAACTATATACAAAGTACTGTAGTTAAATACTAGGTAGTTTGGGAGGGAGGGTACCTAACATTTAAGGGTGGTGATCAGGAAAGGCTTCAAACTGGAGACAGTGTTTGATCTGAATCTTAAAAGAAGAGAGGAAATCTGAGGCCAAGTTAAGGAGAAAGTACATTCCAGGTATGAGGGATGGTAAGCATCTGGTTATAGACCCAGTCTACATATTCCTCTCTAAGTTGAAAAAAGCTGGGGATTGAAGCCTTTTGATGCCAATCTTGAAGCAAAGGCTTGATTCTTTGTGCTATTGCCTCATTCATAATTCTGGTTGCTATTGTAGAGTCCAATGTTAGGGGCCCCTAGGTAGTGACTCAGATTTGGATATTATAGCATACATAGTGCTTTGTTATTGAGGCTTTCTTAATTTTGTTGGTGGTGAGGTGGGGGAGGATTATACCACTTGTGTTTCTCTTCAGGTTTGTGGAATCTCTGATTCATTTGCTGCAATTTCCCATTGCTCCTGAAGTGGTTATTGGAGGAACTGGACTTTAGTAGAAACTTCCATGTTGATATCTTTGCTGAAAGTCCTCATTATAGCATCATAATAAGCATCAAAACCCAATCTATCTAAGAAAATTATCCCACCATCACAGGTAATCCTCCCATGCTACTTTTTGTACCCAGTCCACAATAATTATATCCAATGAGCATATCACAATTCAAACTGTCTCTTAACAAAATGCTTCAATGACTGTATGTTTAATTTACATGCAGATTATATCACATGAACAAGCAAATTATCCTAAGGTAACAAAAGTTCATGATTAATAAGATATATATATATGTAAATATATATATATATATATATCACCAATGAATTTGCACTTATGCATTAAGAAAGTTTTCAAGTCATCTCACATTTATTAAGTGCCTACTATATGCCAGATCCTGTGATAAGTTCTGGGGATACAAAAAAAATAAAAGGCAAAAAACCCAGTTCCTACTCTCATGTAGCTCATAGTCTAATGAAACAATTATAGATGTAAGAATTCAAAGTAGAAAACCGATAGCCCACTATAATTGATTGAAATAATCAGTGCATATCTAATCATATACCAAGCAATTGTATACAGAAAATAAATCACATACATAAGCATTAATGTTTTCTTCTGGTAATAGGTGTAACTACATTTCCTGCAGTGTCATCAATTAGTTTTGCTTGTATTTTGATAGTTCTAGATCTTTTCTGAATTGTCAAATGATCTACACCTATACCTAAGCTGACTGATGGTACAGGTTGATCATCACTACCTTCACACTTATAGTCCTGAATTGCTAAACCTGAGCTTTTTATATTGGCTATCAGCATTCGAAATCACTAAGAGTTTTCATATCAAATGCATGAGATGGGAAAAGAATTGCCTCTAGGTTCAGGTTTTACACTTCCAGTGGGACTGAGGACCCTTTCAGTTCAAAACAATGTTATTGGGTTACAATACACTGTCATTTCCAATAGAAACCCCATCTTTCATGCTTTTATCCATTACAGACATTTTCTCTACAGCTCTTGATTGGTCTCCTAACCTTAGTGTTGGCTAAGTTGACTGCTGACCACTTTTTTTTTTCCTTCTTATTCACCAGAGTCTAACTTAACCATGAGAAGAAGATGGTTGTGATGCATTATATTCTTATGGCTCTATTACTTTTTAGGATCATTTTGTAAACAGGCAAATTTTCTAGTCTCAAATATTTGATAATGACTGATATTTTATCAAGTTGTTGCCCTGTCTCTCTGCTCCATGAATACAAAGGTGTCTCAGAAAAAACTTTGTTACTGGAATGAAATACATGACAATAAACATAGCTCCTTCTTACATTTCCTCCTCCATTCAGTCTATAATCCAGCTATACTAGGCAATTTTCTAATCCTCACAATAAGGTAGCTAAGTAGTACAGGGCTGGGCCTGGAGTCAGGAAGACCTGAGTTCAAATATGACCTGAGGTACTTACTATCTGTGTTACACTGGGCAAGTCACTTAACTTATGTTTTCCTCAAGTTTCTCAAATGCAAAATAGAGATAATAATGGCATCCCTCTCATAGGGCTGTTGTGAAGATCAAATGAGATATTATTTGTAAAGAACTTAGCACAGTGCCTGGCATATATTAGGTTCTTAATAAATGCTTATTCCCTTCCTTTACCCCTTCCTTTATGAAACTTGATCTTCTAACTCTTTGCCTCTGTACTGGTCTGTCAGACCTTCAACATGCATCTTCTAAGTATCTGCTGTATTCTAAGCACTCTGCAAAGCACTAAAGATGCAAAGACAGCCAAAATAAAAGTAAAAAGCAGTCTCTACTCTCAATCTAATAGGAAGAAAACATGCAAACAACTATTTACAAATAAGATATAATATATGGACAATTCGGGGATTATCTCAGAGGAAACACACTCTGAGCAATGAGGAGGATGACAAAAGACTTCTTGTGGAAGACAGGACTTTAACTGAGACCTAAAAGAACCTAGGGAAGCTAGAAGGCAATGTTGAGGAGACATAGCATTCCAGGCATGGGGGATAGCCAGTGAAAATGCTGGGAGTTGGGAAATGGAATGTCTTGTGTTAAGAAAAGCAGGGAAGCCAATGTCATTAGATTACACAATATGTGAAGGTGAGGATAATGCGTAAGAAACCTAAAAAGGTAGGAAAGGGACAGATTACAAAGGGCTTTAAAAGCCAAACAGGAGATGTTTTATTTAATCCTGGAAGTAATAGGGAACTGAGGGAATTTAATGCATAGGTCTCATTCCCCTATCCTAATTCTTTCCCTCCGCACTTTCCCAGATTCCTTCAAGGTTTATCTCACATTTCACCTTCTTCAAGAAACATTTCCTGGTACCTCTACTCCCTGACTCCAATTAGGGCCTTCTCACTGCAATTATCATCTATTTGTATCTGTATGTATCTTATGTGTATATGGTTATTTGCATGCTTTTTACACCATTAGAATGCACACTTCTTGAGGGCAAGGGCAAGTCTTTTGCTTTTATAAGCATTTCTTCCCCTCTGTAGGGCCCAGCATATGATGAGTGCTTAATTTATTTGTTTATTGACTGACAACCTGATTTGAGCACCATATTGTCATTTATTTCTGACAATACTCTTCTGAGTTAAAGTCAAGGCTAATTTGTAGGGTTCTTTCAACTGTTCTCTCAACCATGAGATAGGCAGTCAATGTATCCATTTCATCTTTGGAGACTCTAAAGCATAAATCAATTGGTAGGCCTGGTTCTTTCCCTAAACCAGCATATATTCAATAAAACTTGTGGTGTTATTCCTCTTTGTGTTGTATGAATGAACTAGAAATATCACACAGTGATTCCACTGAGATTTCTGCTCAGGCCTCAGTGTTTCTTGAATGTGATTAAAATGCTCAAGGTATGGGTCATCTTGGGAATGGTGCTACAGTTTTAGACTTCTTGATTCCTACCACAGCCAATATGTCCTTCAATAGCTTCCTCTGACAGTCTGTCTTGGTCAGAATGATCTTTGCAGGGAATCCATTTTCTCCCTTAACATTTTGAAAACTACAGAAGCTTTCTGGCTCTTGTTGGGGTATGTATGAGCATATTTGGCAAAGTAGTTGGTACCATTTCACTGCCACTATTATTTCTTGGTAATCTCCTTCCAGAGATTAAAAAAAAGTAAGTGTATATAATTTGCAGTTCTTGCTTAGTACTTATATTCTCCAAATATGTGGAAGGTAATGGTAAGATTTTTCTTTGAGCTTACCAATAACAGGCCTCCTACTTCTAAAAAATTATCTTGGAAAAAAACAAAAATAGTTTCCTATTGAATCAAGGGCTTACTATTTTTAATATTTCTAATATGATCATTCAATGCCATCATGGCCATAGAGCATGGAGCAATAGTAGCCATAAGTAACACTAAGGGCAGCTAGGTGTCACAGTGGATAGAATGATGGGCCTGGAGTCAGGAAGACCTGAGTCTAAATCTGGCCTCAGACACTTACTAGCTCTGTGATCCTAAGCAAGTCACTTAGTCCTATTTCCCTCAGTTCTTTCATCTATAAAATGAGCTAGAGAAGGAAATTGCAAACCACTCCAGTATCTTTGCCAAGAAAACCCCAAATGGGGTCTTGAAGAATTGGACGAGACTAAAAAAAAATACAACAACAGCTAAACAACAAGAACAACAAAAGCATTAAGTACTTTCTAATACCAAGTGTGTGATCAATTACAATCTGGTAATCCATTGTTTAATTCCAACTATTGTCCCTACAATAATGTTCCTTTTTTGGAACTGACCTTGAGTCTTTTAGATTCATGCTCTTGCATGTATGGAATCACTTATTGGAAAATTTCAGAAACTACTTATTATTATGACTAGTCATCCAAAGTCAACTCAGGCAAAAAGGATTACTGCAATGAATCATTTCACATATACTTACCATCTGGTAGAAGTTCCAAATTCTTATTTTAATTTCTATTTGACTATAACCAGCTCCTGGGATATAGATAGTTTCCATTCATTCCTTGGGTGTTGCCATAATTTTGTTATGTGACCTTTGCTATAGAGCACCTGTATCTATTTTAGTCTTTTCTGGCAATAGTGTATTCTAAAATCATAGGAAAATTCTGTCAGTTGGACAGCATGTAACTTGGTGCAGGTCAAAATATAGGTTATTTGTTTCATGTTTCCATGACTTTGGTTGCTGATTCCTATTTCTGGAATGTACTCCCTCATCACCTCCACTTCTGGGAATATCTGGCTTCTTTTGTAAACCCACTCACAACCAAACTTGTTCATTGCTGCATGTGGAATGTGATTGCATTGGTGAAGAGAAAGATGACTCAATGTTATGTGCCTATATGAAGGATAGAATTGGGTACTGAGAAGTAGAATGATAGAGCAAGAGTTAGAATGAGTGGAAGAGAAGGAAGGAAGGAAGGAAGGAAGGAAGGAAGGAAGGAAGGAAGGAA